>NC_049903.1:12082233-12382233 GCF_001411555.2 Juglans regia
GATATATTATAATGTCAATATATAAAATAGGTAAATTTTGATTATATATTTTAAATAATAAGATAAAAAAATATATATTGAGAGTGCTCAAAGAATTTTAGTAATTACTTGTCCATTGCTTTAGGGGAAATATTAGAAGTTAGACCAATACTTCAGACTGACGTTAATATCTGTTGGTAAATGGGTTAAAGCCCATGACTTATGTTGAGACATTTAAGAGCATTTTTATTGGATTAGTTAAAAGTTAAATTTGATGAGTATTTAGTTATTAAAGAGTAAAATATGTTTACATTAGATTAGTCCAATTCTAAATATTTAGAATTTAACTACAGTGACTTTCAAAAATTTTTTCAAATTTAAAAATTACTGTACATACATCAAAGACATATTTTATTAATTATTTATCTCTCCCTTTCTTTCTATCACATATTTTATTACAATTAATATATTAATTTGACTTAGTGGTATATTAATTTAATTAGATCATGATTATTAATTAAAATATAATAAGTAGAATAATAAAATTAAATAAAATTAAAAAAATTAATAATTAAAAAAATGAAATATTTTTTAAATTAATAATTATTCATTACCATATAATAAATAAATGTACAATCTAATGTAGAGATTTAATGTGAATAATCAAAACTAAATTATCTTATATTATTTTATTATTATATAATGAAAAAATAGCTATTTCAATATGGAGATTTATGTGAATGGAATAGTCAAAAATTAAATTTCTCTTAAATTTATTAAAACTATCATTTAACTTTAACTAATCTAATGAAAATGTTCTAAGAGAATGGGCGGAAAAATTACATCGGCAACTCCTTATCAATTAAATAACTTTCTAATGGTTATTTAGCTATTTTAGTTAATTAACTATCCACAATTAATTAACTTTTAAAAAAGTTAATAAACAACGTCACGAAGCTCTTGAAAAATGAGTCTTGCATATTTTCGTTTTTTATTATAAAAACAAAATATCTCTAGTCTCTCTCTACAATTTATCAGAAACAACTATTTTAAATTGCGTTTGATTGATAAAGTAATTTCAGCTATCCCGTAAATAATAGTAAAAAATTAATAATAAAATATTAAATAATAAATAATAATTGAGTATTCTCAACTACTAAAACTAACCCTAAACTATAGAATCATAGATCTTAAAGTGTGGAATAAATTTAAAAGTAATGCTATACATCATACTCTCATTTTATTTTGATTATGTTAAGTAGTATGTAATAAATTTATCACCATTAGATGATAAAAAACTATGCAATAAATAATCATTTAATAATAATATATACGTCACATCATACTTAATAGAATGAAAGTGAGATGGTAATATGATGTATAGAATTTTTTTAAATTCAGAGATCTGAATAGCCTTCTAAATGACGTGGAGGTGCAATCTCAAAATTGAACATGAGTTATAAAACAAGCAAACATCCAACTTGTAGGAATTTCAGTCTACTTGAAATAATTCAAAGTCTAACAGTCTTTATTAAAAAATTAAAAAAAAAAATCCAATAATTATTAAACAGGACCACATAATAATGATGGGACAATGGAGTATTAATATCAATGTGTCAAGCATTCCCATAAGAGGACCGATCTCTAGTTCAAGTAGAAGACTATTTGTTATGAATATGCCTACCAACATTGTTATAATTGCCGTGAGACAGAGGAAGAAGACTAACATGGTAATGGCGACAGATAATAAATACATGCAACAACACTTCTCCATTCCCTTCGGTAAAGAAGCCAACTCGTACAAGAAAAATTATATTCAGCAACCCTATATTATATATCTGTAGAGAAAAAAAAAATAAATGTATAGTATAGAGTTGTTGAGTATAAGAACTTTCCGTACAACTATTATTATTACATCAAGAAAAAAATATTAGCCTTTTTATTTTTATTTTTTTGTCAATTGTAAAATTAGTAATTGAGTTTTTACATTCTTGTAATTTGAGATAGCAGTTTTTAAATTTTGTAAAGTTGATATTTGAATTTCAAGAAGCTTGAAAGTAGGTAATTTCATCAATCTTTCATTACAAAACTAACTTAATGCCACGTGTCATTTTTTATTGGCTGATAGGTACATCAGCCCATTGAATGATGACACGTGGCATCTTGATGATTCGTGACAATTGTGTTTATTGAAGTTTAAGAATTAATTTCTAAAAATTGAAATTTTGAAATGTAAAAACGTGAAAATCTAATTATTAATTTGTAATTAAATTTTTATTTTCTTGAAAAATAAAATGAGTTATGCTAGTTACACTACTTGGCGTGGGACCTCTTTTAATTATAAAAAACCTAAAATTATATTTATTAATTGATGTGAGATTTTTTATATATTCCAAATCACTGATGAATCACAGTGCGAATTCTTTCCCGCTATATTGTTGGAATCGACAAGAAACCACTCTTTTGATCAAAATGCCATGAATGTTGTATTATAACATGAGAAAAGCTCTCAATCATATGAGTTTAAAACTCATTTTCACACCAACCAATAAAATCGCAACACGTAGGCGCTTCAAGAGAAAAGAAACTGCACTTGGAAACACCCGATCCCCAACTCATATCCCTTCATTTCTCAACTCATATCCCTTCATTTCTCAACACGTAACCCTCTCTCCCTTTTTTCCTTTCGTTCTCTTGTTGCACCAAACCTACACCAACCTATTTGTAGTGTTCTCTCCCTCACTTGACGTAAGCACTCATTCTCTCCCTCTCCCTTCCTCTCCCTTACGGAAGCCCCAATGGACAAAAGCCCCACTGATGTGGATACATAAAAGTCTACCTCAAACAATTCATCTGAACCTCAAACAATCTACCTAAAAGTCTAAATAATGATTTGTGCTTTCCTCAAATATATTTAAAGAATGATCAATCTCAGACTATAGTAACTGAATTTTGTTTGGATTATGAGAGTCTCGGGATGGTTTATCTGAAAATCACATTTCAATATTATATCTAAGACAAAATAAAGACGATGAAGGACAAATATGGAGTTGATAGGACTCTGTATCCCCATCTAGATAGGGATACACGTCCTAAGTTTATCTTTCAAAGGATTGCAAAATGGGTTCGTCCTGGAATAACTATTTTTATTGCTTCAAATGAAATAACATCTGGATTTTTTTCACCTCTATTTGTAAGGTAAACAGCCCACATTTGCCTTCTCTCTTTGTAAGGTAAATAGTCCAAGAAAAGCTTGAGTGCAAAGATGGGGGAGGGAGAGAGATTGAGAGATGAGTTGGAGATCAGGTGTTGCCAAGTGTAGTTTCTTTTCTCTAGGAGCGCCTACGTGTTGCAATTTGATTGACCAACATGAAAATAGGTTTTAAACCCATCCGATTAGGAGCTTTTCTCTTATAACATTTGTACCTAATACAAGCACATCATTATTGATGGGAGAGTGTCTACATTACCACCGTTTTCAATGATTTCTTATGGTCATCAATCTACAAAAAACTCACTTTAATAATATTTTACAGTACATAATCTTTGTAACGAGAAACGATTTGTATAAATTCCTAATAGATAAATCTTATGTAAGTCCTTGTAAAAAAATAGATTCCGTCTTAAAAAAGTTGTACAAAAAATATTTTTTATTACTAGAATCTACTTTTTTTATAAAGAATTTGTATGATACTTGTCTATTTGAGATTTGTACGCTTATAATTACTCATATATAACTAATGGAAAATGATAGATTATTGAAATTCCTTACCTAAGTGTGTTCTTTTTTTTATAGCATTTGTGTTTGTTTATTTTTAGTATTTAAAAAAAAAACACACAAAATGCGATAAAAAGAAAGACAAAATACTTTGACACTGTTGATACAAAAGCTCGATGGCTTTGCTAGATGGATGCAGCAGCATCCATAACTAATAGATAAATAAAATATAACAAACAGATTCTCAATGATCATTTAATAGCATATCATAAAATAATGTTAAGATAATAAATAATATATTAATAACACTCTATTACAAATAATTTTAATTTTTTAAAAAATGATGAACTCGCAACTTTGGAGTTTTACATAAAGAGCTTTGCTACACAACCTCCACCACACTCCACATTCCACACTCCATACTTTTTTAAATTTTTAATATTTTTTTTAAATTTTTTTTTGAGTTTATTCTTTTTAAATTATTTTAAATTTTTTATTCATTATTTATATAATAAATATTTAATAAAAGAAAAAATAATAAAAATTAAAAATAATATGGAGTGTGGAGGTTGTATGAATATTAAGAGGTTGAGTAGATTTTTTGTTACATAAATAGCAATCCTTTAAAAAGAAAATAATAAATAATTTTAAATTTATTATTTTACTCCCATAGCCCATATCTATCATGTTATGCAAATAAAGATAAATGATAAATGATAATTACAAGTGCGCAAGCGTCGCATTTAAATAAATAAACAATTACGAGATAAAAAATTAACTATTTAATTTTAATCATTATCTATACACTATATATTTATTAAAAGAAAAAAATAAAAAATTATATATAATGTAGAGATAATGAGTAAAATTTTCCTTAAAAAACTAAATAAATCCTGTGAAAGGGTGGTGAGCCGAGCCTGCTACAAGACCACGGTTTTCCAAACACGCTAACCTAATTGTTAAACTATCATGATGATTATTATTTGTTTTTAGTGAGAACCCTAAGGTATTATTTAGATAATGAGTTAAGATAAAATGAATTGATATAAAAGTTAAAAGTTGAATAAAATATTATTATTATTATTTTGATATTTTTAAAAAATTAAATTATTTATTATATTTTATGTGGTGATTTAAAAAAATTGTAATAATGAGATGATATGAATTACTTATGTTATCAAAACGATCCTAAGAATAATTAAAGAAGCCATTTTTTTCAAATTAAATCATTATATTAAAGCAACTTTGATTGATTAGCAACACTTTATCTTTCGGGTTGAATAAAGTTATAACTCAAGTTCGCATTATGATTAAAGTCTATCATTTAAGGAAGAAAAATTCTTCTTTAAAATGTACACGGTATTCGTTAGCCTCTTGCCAAGAATAATAAGGCTGTTGTTATTTATCAAATAATTTATTTATTTTTATTTTACATTTTATCACTTATTTTTTTTATTTAAATGATCATTTTATAAAATCATTTAGAAATTATCATATGAGTGAGAATGATTAAATTAAAAAGGCATGAATAATATTAGAAAAATGATTTCTACAAGATGACTCTCTTTAAAAAAAAAAAAGTTACATTTTTGTAATGATTAAATCTATTATTTTCAAAGAGAATACATAAATTTATACATCATCTTATTACTTATCCAGCATTATTCGTAATATTCATACTCCTCTGTCATTTTGCATGTTAACAACACTTTGATTAAATAAAGTAACAGCATTGACATTAACTTTATCAAAAGTCCAGCTAAATATAAAATATGATACATTTCAGCAAAAGAGAGTTATATTAGATTAATCAAATAAATAAGTATGAAACATTGAGTTACAGTAAATGTATATGTTTCTTTAAATTTGAAGAGTTATTGTTCACCCATCAAATTTATTTTTTATTTATTTTTAATCTCTAATGATTTTTTTATTCACATTTAATTTATAATTTTCTTGTAATAATAATATAAGAATCAAATTAAATTATTAATTAATATATGATTAGTATAATTATAAAATATAAAAAAAAATTATTATTAAAAAATAATATAATATTATTATTTTGATAATTCAATAGTTAATTTAATATAGAGTTATGAATATGAAAATTTTAGATACATGAAAAATATATATTTCTCATCAAAATTTAAATATGAATTTAATGAGTACAATTGTCGTTTGGATTCGAAAATGAGTTGAAATGTATTGTAAATAGTAATAAAATGAATTATGAATAGTAATAAAATTTATGAGTTAAAATTGTTAAATAATAATAAATAATAATGAGATGAATTAAATTGAGATAGACTGTAAATACAAACGAAATAGAATAAAGACCAGAGAACTGGCATCTTTGATAAATAGACACCTTCACTGTCCATTTACTCTGTCGCCAAGAGCAGAGTGCAGATATCTTAGCAACTGAGAGAGAGAGCGAGAGAGAGATATTTTGGGCAGAAAATGGATCAGAGCTCCTCAAAAAGCAAATGGGTCTCGCTTTTCATGCTTCTCTTTGCTCGTTTGGCTACTGCAATCGTAATAGAAGATGGTATGTTTTCTCTTCTTCTCTGCCCACCACCTATATTGTTGTCTATTCGTTCCAAATTTCTCTCCCAAAGTTGCAGATAAGATTTGCAATTAGTTTCCACCTCTCATTTGTGGGTTACCCGTAATTTCTGTGTTTCTCTTCGTCATTTCTGAGATCTGGTAGTATATATTGCATTTGCTCTTTCCACCTCTCATTTGTGGGTTTTCGTACGGAAATATTGGTTTGCTCAGCAGCTGAAAATATATAATGTCTGATTCTTTCTGCTCTCTAAAGATAAAGAAATCACCATTTAGTATTTCATCGAACAATGAGGTTTCGATTTCAAGCTGATTACTCCATCTTTTTTCCTTCGGTAACTTCAGTCGCGAGCCTTCATATGATGTATAAGACCCATTCGTAGCAAGTATTTTTGCACAAAGTAGCAGTTGCTCTGAATCATAAGTTCTAGTAATAGTGATTTCACTGTTTGCAAGTAGTGCTGATTATGGTCTTCAACTGTTCAAACCCAAGGAGCCCCCCACCCCACCACCACTTCTCGACTATTTTTTCCTGTTTTACTAGATCAGTCAGAGACTCAGAGCACTCGATATAAATTTTCTCTGACGATAAAGAACCTAGCTTTTTTTTACCTGGCTGTTTGCGCTCTGATTTGCTGTGCACCTTTGCTGATGATGAACAAGATTGTAGGATGAGAAAATCAATTCGGGGCCCATGTTGAATGTGTGACTAATAATTTTTGCTGCCAAAACACATAATGATCTGCATCATAAAGTTTCTAGGAACCCACTTCAAATAGTTAGGTACCGTGACATATATCGATTATGGAGTTGAATAGTTGATAGCAAGTTATAATTTCTCCATGGTTTCGGATCAACAAACCCTCTAATTGCTTAGAAACTTTGGGCACTAATTTTTCCTTTCCTTTCCTTTTGAGTTCCAAACAATCAAAAGCTTTAAAAATTATTGTCTTTTGAAGCGAGAATCGAGAAAATTATAAAATTGGTTGGTATAAGGGCCCTGGCCCCTATCCCAGTATGATTCATCTTTCCACTTTTTGATAAGATGGATAAATGACCCACGGTCGGCTGATATCCGGGCCCTTTTTCTCCAATTTAAATAAGAAATGGAAAATGCTATTTCTACATAAGTTTTCCACCGAAAACTTCTACCGAAAGGCAATTTTATTTTATTTTTTATTTTTTTATTTTTACTTAGTGATTAAGAAATGTTTTTAAATGAATTTATGATTTTTTTATATTTTTTAAAAATATTTAAAGTGTTTAAAAAAATGATTGAAAAAAAAGCAAAAAAAAAAAAAAAAAAACTTTTGCCTTTCGGTAGAAGTTTTCGGTGGAAAACTTCTGTAGGAATAGCAGTGCTCATAAGAAATTGATTTACAAACAATATCTTTTATAATATTTTATACAAATATTTTTATTTTATAATATTATTGTCAAATATGTTGAAAAAATATATTATATATATATATCATTACTCATTTAACAAAAAGGTGCAGCGTCTGTGGCACCGAGTATCTTTTTCCATTGTTGCTGTGTGGTTATCATCATCCCAGTTTCTAGCTAAAAACAGCGTGATATGGTAAAAAATAAAAGAAGAAAGCACCTTTTTCTGAGTCAAAGTTGAGAGGATCGGCGTGGAAAAAAAAGACCAGGCCAGACACGGTTGGGTAGGACCACGGGTTTAAAGTTTAAACAACGCGGCCTCATGATCAAGCTGATGCCGAGTTTTATTTGTCGTATACGACTCAGAAATGCTTCACAGAGGGGCACATGAGCTTCTTCTCATGTGCTGTATATTTCTCTGTTTTTGTTTAGTTTATTAGCCTTACAGTTAAAATAATTTAACCATATTAGTATTCTAACAGTCTTATATCTTTTAGATTAATAATTAGATATTTAACAATTGATATTAGATAAAAGACCACATCACGAGTTCAGGTCGAACCGACTGGATTAAAATATATTAGTATTATGTGTGGTCATAGTGTTAGGTCCTTGCATATTGATAGATAATTGAAGTTGCTAAAAGTGAAAGGACTACCATTGAGTTAGTGTCGATGGAATGGGCTGTCGTAAATGTTGAATTCGGAAGCACGGTGAAATGTTATAATTTTGAGAGTTAAAAGTTTAATAAAATTACTATCTAACAGTTCTATAAGTTTTAGATGAATGATGATGTATCTAAGAGCATTCACATTGGGTTCCCTATAAAATTTCCTATAATTTAGTTAAAAAAGACACTCCTTATAATTTTTTTTCTAAATTTTACCCATCTTTCAAAAATCTTCTACATCTCATTTCTAATCATTTCTCAATTATATTAAAATAATATTATTCTATTATTTCTTTATTATTTTTTTCTCACTTCTATTTATAAATTTAATTATTTTTTTTTCTTATGTTTTGAACTATTACTATAGTGAATATTTTAAATAAAAATTTAAATTATTTTTTTACGGGTTTGATAATATTTTTAAAATTATTATTTTTATATTTTAGTAATTATTTTTAAAATTATTATTTCAAACTATAATAAATATGGGTATAAGAGAAAATCTAATTGATTAGAAGAAGAATGTATTTTATTTATTATAATAAAATATTAATAAAAGATGATTTAGGGAATGAATAGTGGATGAATTTAGGGAATGTATTTAGAGATAATAGTGAAATAGGGCTGCGGATGGAGATGCTCCAACAGTTTAGCATTTTTTTTTCCCCCATTTAACAATTTCTTTGAGGTTGCAGAGAATCTCACACATTTGGCAAGAGGTCCATATGCAGATAAGGTTATCCATGGGGCGTGTTTATATTATACCATCCCCACCCCGATTATTAAAAAAAAGAATAATTTTGGTGACGTTCTATAGAATTGTATAGTTTAAACGAGAAATTATTTAAAATTTGTTCCGTCTCACCGACTAAAAACAGATTGATAAGACGGTGCAAAATTGTTTTTTGGTAAGCAAGTTGGTATGGTGTCTCGTGACAGCGTTGTTGTCTCGTGTACAGAGAAAAGGATTATCTGCACACGTACAACATCTTAAACTCGTACAATTCTTTTGTCGTGAGAGGAGTGCAAACTGCACAGGCCCGTTACTTGAACCGTGGTTGCGTGTTGTCAGATCATTCCCCTCTCCCTCACAGCTCGTACCACTATGATTTAAAATATAAAAAAACATATGAAAATGGTTGAAACTAGAAATAACTTGCTGACGATATTTTGTTTTTAACAAATTATATTTTATATAATCTTGTAAATTCCATTATCCTGAATGCAGGTCCTTTGCCAAACGGTGATTTTGAAACGCCGCCATCAAACGGGTTCCCAAACGGGGCAATAGCAGAAGGCCCCACCTTGGTCCCCAGCTGGAGATCGAACGGCACGGTAGAGCTCGTCGAAGCGGGCCAAAAACAGGGCGGGATGATCCTCATTATACCCGAGGGCAGACACGCCGTGCGGCTCGGCAATGACGCCGAGATCAGCCAGGACCTGAAGGTGGAGAAGGGATCCATATATTCCGTCACGTTCAGCGCGGCTCGTACCTGCGCGCAGCTAGAGTCACTGAACGTGTCCGTGCCGCCGGCGTCGCTGACAATAGACCTGCAGACACTGTACAACGTGCAAGGGTGGGACCCTTACGCCTACGCGTTCGAGGCTGAGGAGGAAGATGTGAGTTTGGTTTTTAGGAATCCGGGCATGGAGGACGACCCCACTTGTGGACCCATCATTGATGACATTGCCATAAAAAAGCTCTTCAGTCCCGATAGACTCAAAGGTAAAATAAATAAATAAAAAATAACAGTTGGTAATGTTAACAGTTAGGACTGACTTTCGCATGCATGGCTCCCCAGTAGGCACGTAGGGTTTGCGATGCTTTTTGAGTGACTGAATTATAGGGGCAGCATCCAATCCTCTGCGGGTTTCATTTTTTTGGGGAACCAGACATGGGGTGGTCCTTTGTAATCGTGTCAAATAATGTCGATTGAGATGTCTTCATGCTTAGCTCCTAGTTGCAGAAGAAAACAGTAAATAGAATAAAAATTATATGCTACAATAATTTTAGAAATTATAAATGTTTTGCAGGTTAAGATATACCATCCGCATGATAATATTTAATTTACAATATTTAAGTTTTTCATTTTTTTTAAAATCAAATGATGTTACTTCGTCAATGTGAGTGATGTCTCTTTTATACCGATTTATAAATATTATTTTATATTTTATAATTAGTCATAATGATACTTTATTTAAAAAAAAAAAAATCATTTTGAGCTTTCTATCTTATTCGAATTTCAGATTCTACATGAATACTTAAATTTAAAATAAAAATATAAAAATGATTGTATAGGTATAATAAAATATCCACCCGCACAAATGAGGGACAACCTACGAAGATTCATTCAAGTGTCAAAATTTTATACTTCTTGTGTCACGTATTTATGTAAATTATTACGGTGATTTGATGTATTAATACTACTTCTTGCAGAAAGCTGTAATGACAACACACCGGGCTAGTTTAGTTATTTTGGATGGTTCAATTTGACTTGGGATTTTGCAAACTTGGTTTGGATGTTGTATGATAATAGTAACCGTAGAAGGGCTCTTAAAGTATTGTTTAGATTTTGATTGTATTGTTGATGGGTTGCTGAATTGGTTGTACTCGTTTGCAGACAATGCAGTTATCAATGGAAACTTGGAAGAAGGCCCATGGATGTTTAGGAACACTTCGCTCGGTGTCTTACTCCCCACCAACCTTGATGAAGAAATATCCTCATTACCAGGTTGGAATGTGGAATCCAACAGGGCCATCCGCTACATAGACTCCGACCACTTCACCGTCCCGGAAGGCAAACGAGCCATCGAATTGCTTTCGGGCAAGGAAGGCATAATTTCCCAGATGGTGGAAACCACAGCAAACAAACCATACACCTTGACGTTTTCCTTGGGCCAAGCTGGAGACAAATGCAAGCAGCCACTCGCCGTCATGGCCTTTGCCGGAGACCAGGCTCAAAACATCCATTACACGCCTGATTCCAACTCTACCTTTCAGACTGCCAATGTCAACTTCACAGCCAAGGCTGAGAGGACCAGAATTGCATTCTACAGTGTCTATTATAACACGAGAAGCGATGACATGAGCTCCTTATGTGGACCGGTGGTGGATGATGTGAGGGTGTGGTTTTCTGGGTCTAGTGGAAATGGTTTCGGAGGTTTAAGCTTGGGTCTTAGCTTTGCTTTTTGGTTGTTTGTTTTCAGCATGGTTTAGGGCTTTCAAGGCAGGTTATATGTGGCTTAATGTGTTTGGTTTGGCAAGGGAGTTGAGGTCAAACCCATTCCCGTCTATATGTTTGTATGTGTTGCTTTAGAATTTTGGTATGGAAAATGAGTGTCCTTGTGTATGCCCCCCTTTTCGTTAAGGCTAATACATCAATCTAATCAATAGGCTTTGCAATTTTAACACGATCCGAAAATATAAAGTAATAGAGTCAGTGTCAAGTTTAATTAAAGTTGAATTATTAAGTTAACACGAATCTAATTCACCCAACTCAATTTTTATGACTGCATCTCGAATAAATCTATTCTTATAAATAGAGATTTTAAAATCTTTAAGTGTAAAATAAAAATTGAAATAAAATCCATTATATAGAGCAAAGGAAAACAAGTTTAGGAGTTGGCTTAAATGGCAAATGTCTACTCCTACGAAGATAAACTATTTCATCTTATCTCATTTTCTTTTTAAACATCATTTAAAAACAAATACTTTTAAATTAATCATTACAAACATTATTCAAATATATAAATACTTTCAAACTAATCATTACAGAATTCTCAAACTTCTAAACAAAAATAATTTAACTTTTTCAAATCTCAAAATAAAAATAATATTAAAAAATAATTGTTAATGTCGTGCGAATTGGGTTAGAGATCAAAGTGATTCTTTTTGTATCTGGGACTTGGTATTTATACAATAAGTCTGGGGGACAGATCATGTCTGTCCCCATGGAGTCCTTTAATGAGATGTGGCTTTGCGACAGTGTTATTAATGATGCGTGTAGTTCGGACAATAGTGCCATTAATGCGGCGTGATTTTTTGATTTCACTCTCCCCGTTAAAGTCCTTGATGGTCCATTGATATCCCTACTGTCAGAGGATCAAGGGTCTCTCGTACATTACGGCCACTACACAGACAAGCACTCAAGAGCTAGATACTACTCGAGAGGTTTTTAGGTCAATGAGTCACATCCCCTACAACACGTTCTTTCATGCAGGTTGCATCCAGATGAGCCTACCCACGAGTCGGGTTGAAGACTTTATTTGTTCTGAATTAGACATTCAGTTCTTGTTCCCGTAGTTGCTATTCTCAGGCCCGCTGGGACTGTGGGGAAAAAATCTCCTTACAATAATATTATAACAATATTTTAATTTTATAATATTTTTTATTCAACTTTTTATCTCTTATTTCTCAAAACCTAACAAATATTCAACTCAATCTATCTTACTACTATTTACAAAATTATCATCTCATTTCAATTTCAAATTTTTGATTTTTTCATATAATTATTACCATCAAAATAATATTAAATATTTATATTATAAAATTCAACTTGTACTCTCTCATTTCTTAAAGAGAAATTCTATTTATAGTCCTGAGTGGAGGATTACGTGTACAGTCTCATTAATAAATGATGGTAAAAAGAAGAAAAAATATCATTTTAAAAATGATATTGTTGTAATTTTAAATTTTTTTTAAATATAACTGTATGGGCTTACATAAGTAGTCTCCATTTGGGAACTGTATGTAGATAGAAAATCCAATTAAGCATCTTAACTCAAATTATTTTATTACTATTTATAGATTTCTCATCTCATCTCATTCCCCAAACAGAATTTCAGTTTTGTTGGTATGCATTATCTATATCTAAAATTTGAACTCTTGAATGCTTTAAGTTTCTAAAGGTCAACCTCATTCTTTGTTTGGACAATAGTTTTAGGGAAGACTTTGACCATTGATAATCTTAGAAGACGTGGCATTATGATAATGGATTGGTGCTGTTTGTGCAGAAATAGTGATAAAATGGTGGATCATTTACTATTATATTGTGAGTTTGCTAAAGATACATGAAATTACTTTTTCATCAAGATGGGAATAGCTTGGGTAATGCGGGATAGGGTGGTTGAACTCTTAGCATGCTGGAGAGGGATCATATTGGGACACCACATATTGCAGCAGTCTAGAAAATGACCCCTATCTGTATTTTTTGGTGCATTTAGAGTAAACGAAAAGATGGACGTTTCGAAAATTGTGAATGTACCTTAGAAGAGTTTTGGATTTTTTTTTTCTTTTCTGGAAGACTTTGTTTTTGTGGCCATTGCTTTAGATTTGAATAGTTGCAGTTTACATGATTTCCTTATAACTGTTTCTAGTTTCTAAATAGGCGTATGCGTATGTGCATATTTTTATTGTATTTGAGTTATTCATATCTTTATATCAATGAAATATTTTATTACTTATAAAAACAATAATAAAAAAAAAGTTTCTAAGGGTCACCCATCATCGATGAAAAGTCAAGAATTTACCTAATTTGTGTGATAGAGACTTATCATAGGAATTCGAAGTTTAATAACGTAGAAGACATATTACATTTATAAGATTTTTGAAAGGGTAATATATTTTACACCTTCTTTATTATTGATTTAATGTTTAGTTTTTTTTTTTTCTTTTCACTTTTTGAATTTAGATTAAAAATTTCAGAACTTGACGTTCTTATATATTTAAAAAAAAATTAAATCAATTAACATAATCATGTAATTTAATTAAAAATAAATTTAATTTTATAAAAACTGACATTCTTTTATTCTTTGAGTCGATTTTTATAAAATTAAATTTATTTTTAATTAAATTACTTGATTATATTAATTGATTGAATTTTTTTTTATAAGTTATATAAGAAGGTCACGTTTTGAAATTTTTAATCTATATTAAAATAGCAAAACACAAATAAAAAAAATTTGAATATCAAATAAGTAATGAATGAGTAGTATTAGCTTTATCCTAAAGAGTAATTTTATATATAATTGTGAAATGCATAAAGATTAAGTAATCGATTTGAAAAATATTAAAATTTATTATTAAATAATTAATTTTTTAAAATGATTTACACATTTTATTTATTTTTTTTAAAATAATTACGTTGCAGTCCATAATTGAAAAAATCTTTTCACTGCCCTAAATTCCTAAAAGTTTAGATAAGCCGTTGGATTGATGTCAAGTGCCGACCACGTCAGCCAGCGGCCCCCAACGTCAAGTCGGTATAAAATGGGTACTCGGGTGGAATTGACGACCAGAGGGAGTTGGGAGAAGAAAGGCCGGGCTACAGAGTTTTCCATTTCCTATTCTCAGATCGCCTTTGCTCTCTCCACCTCCTCTCCTTCCCCAATGGAAGGCCGAGAGGGTCCCACCTCCCCCTCCCACTCCCACTCGGACCCACCGTCTCCGCCCAGAGATCTTGATCCTGACTTCACACCTGTTGGATCCCCAGACCACGACCTCCACATTCCCGAGATCCACGCACTTCCCTCCGATGAAGACCACGACCACGATCACGGTAAAGCTCCAGATCATCCGGGTGGGGCCGCCGTTCTCACTGATGATCTCAAGCATAAGATCATTAAGCAGGCATGGCCTTCAACCCTTTCCTCAAAACTCTTACCATGTGCATTTTGATTTTTGAATCCTAATAAATCCTTTTGCTACACTTTGGCTGCTGAGAAAACGTATAAATTTTAAGTCTTGAGTTTTATGCCTTTTTTTATCAGCACAACAGGGACTTTTTTGAGGATGAAAATAGGCATAGCCCAAGAAAGAAATATGAAGTTCTTATATCGAGAATATTTGAGTTATGAGTTCTCAGAGTTTCTTAGTTAGATGAATGAATTCACTTTATGTTTAGGGTTGAGCTTTTTTCTCCACTCGTGACTTTTAAAGTTGTAATCATTGCATTGCTAGGTAGAAAATCCTTGCGAATAAACGTTAACGAGCTGTTACTTAGATTTGCTGCCACTCAAAATCTTATTGGCCTTTGAAAGCAAAAATATTGAAATCACAAATTCACAAAAAGAACCGAACTCCCCAGACCGCAACATGGTTGGCTCATTTTTATCGCTTTTTTTCTTCGTTTATTGTTTACATTGATTGAAATTTAATTTTATGTGCAATTTCTCAAATGATTGAATATCTTTTCTAGACCATTTATTTTATGAGACCTCTAAAGTACTTTTGAAACGTTCAGTCACATCAACAAATTCACTTTGTGTTCGTTGTTTACAACTGAATCCTCAAAGTGTACAACTATGAATACCCAAGTGCTAGACGGGGAGTCCTTGAGACATTTATTTGTCATTTGTTTGTTTTTCAAACCAAAGGCCTTCATGCTAGATGTCATCTCCCGGCCCTATAAGAATGGAATGGTTTGTGAGGTCACGGTTCAATTCCTGCGAACTAAATAATAAAGAGGAAAGATTTTCTGTATCTTTGCTGCTAGTTCTATTGATTTTAACTTAAAGTGCTAAGTCCTCAAGCATCATGGAGCTTGTTCATGGTTTTGCAGGCAGAGTATTATTTCAGTGATGAAAATTTGTCAACTGATAAGTATATGTTGGGCTTTATTAAGAAGAACAAGGAAGGTTTTGGTAAGTCCTTAGCTTTCATGGTTCAATTTCTAATTTAGCTTTAGCTCTATGTTGATAGTGGTAATGATAATTCTGATTGCACTGCTAATGCATGGCATGTTGTTGTTGTACATAAGTTGTTTTGCATGTGTTTTTATGTACTATAGCATCTGATTCTGCTATATTTTTAAGGCGATGAATTTTGGATCCAAACAAATATGTAATGTTTATGACGCTCCTCTTGCAGCTTTAAAGATCTGATGACCAGAATGGGTGCTTAATTTTTTTCTTTCGATAAGTAAGAATGGGTGCTTAATATAACAACTTTGCAGAACTTAATATGCAAAAACAATTTTTCTTCTAGATATAGCACAAGAGACATGTAGTCTGGCACAAGAGCCCTCTTTCAGCCTCTTTCACATTTATCTTAGGTAGAAGACTTTAAGACTAGGCTTGGTTTAGATTGAGAGGGGCTCTCAACCCATCTAATCTCATGTCATCTCATTATTACAACTTTCGCAAATTTTCACACAAAATATAATAAACAATTCAACTTTTTCAAATTCCAAAACAATAATAATATTAAAAAATAATATTCTAACAATATTTTATTTAACTTTCAACTTTTATCTCAACTCATCTCATCTCAACTCACTATCCAAACCTAACCTAATCGATATTGCCTTATTCCTGCATTTTAATTTTCCCTAACAGGATTTTATATTTATTTATCAGGCTGTTATATTAGAGACTAGATGCACTTGAATCATCCAGTGTCATATTCTTCATCAGTAACCGCTAATTCAACCCAATCTCTCTCCACCCCAACCACCATCCAAAAAAAAAAAAAAAAAGGAAAGAAACATTTTTGCTGCTAGAAAGACAAGAATAGGGATGATGAACGTGATGAGTAAAGCAGGTACTTCTGACAGGTTGCTTTGCCTGGATGTTTTCCTGGTGCAGCCAGTTTTGGCTGTGCCGAGCTTCCAGGATTAGTCTGAATGACGTTGCAACTAACTGCGAACTGATTCCTTCCCTGTTCTTATGTCCCACTGTACTGTGGCTAGCAGATTTCAGTTTTAGCCGTGCCAATCTTCTGAGATTGGTCTATATGACTATCCTTCATCACATAGATGCTTTTTTTTTTTTGTTTGGTCTGTCACAAATGTTTTTCCACTTCGAATGGTGCGGTAGGATACTCTTAATTTTCTAAATTATTCTTGTTCCACAGGTCCGCTTTCCCTCAATTCTCACGTTAATTTGAAACATAGGTGTTATGTTTGAAATTGGAAATAGATTTGGCAATATATCCATTAATTGTGGTCTTCTTAAATTGTTGGCTTTTCTCAAAGAGGAACAGTTCAGACTTTAGATGATCAGGAGGGAGTACATTGCAGATTCATATATTCTATTTTATGATTTTCTCTGTTTTGTAACTTTTGTTGGAGGGAAGATGTTCTTTTAATAGACTTATATGTGCATCAATGATGGATACATGCTACATCGAACTGCTTATGTCACTCTTTCCCTGTCAATATTTCAAGACTGTTAAGAACTGCCTTTTAATGTAGATGGTCCTCCCATTATGCGTTGGGAGCTCCTCTGTCAATGACTCAATTGGCAGTCTCATATTCCGTTCCCTTGTGGAGCAGCATTGTTGCTATTACCATTTGAGACTGGCCATGAGGCATACAGTTATTCTTTCTACTATTTTGTACCTATCAAGAAATTTTTGAGACTGTTACCCATAGAAAAAATAACTGTTTAGTTGCAATATTACCCAGTCCCTGGATTTTATTTTTTTAAATTACATGCAGAAGCTGAAGTCACAAAAAGGTCTCATTTTTTTATAAGTAATAAGAGATTTTATTCCCAAGAATAGGCAAAAATAAAATGTAGATTGTCCAAATCCGGCTCTATCATTTCATGTTACTTGCACATCCATATTTTTGGAGTAATGCATTTGTATGTAAACCTATGAGAGTTAGAATTCTAATTTGACAAGTTGATGCAGCTATTTTCTTGGTTATCACTTGTCAAAGACTATTAGTATAAAAAGAAATTTTTCCTTGAGCATTTAGGACACTGTTTTAAGTTGCAGACCTTTACCACCACCACCAATCCCTCTTGTAGGGCAATTTGTGCTTGGATGGGTCGTGTGATCTATCTAGGCCATTGTGCCTGGATGGGTGCGTGTCGATCGATCTGGGCATGTGGAAATCTTCAATCACCATGTTCCTGTTTGCATCTTCTCTTTTTCTTAAAGAAGGTTAAGTGAGGGGATCTCCTCCCCAATGTTTTTTACGGTTGTATCCAAAGGGAATGTTAGCCCTTGACATGTGTGAGTTCATTCATTTATGAAAGAGACAAGAATATGAATGACTATAGATACATTTGTTCCTCTTCTTTTTCTGGTTATTTGGTTGCCATCTGTTTAACCTTTAGTTCTTTGTTATGTATGGGTGTATTTCCAATTTCTTTCATGAGTCAATATCTTTTCTAATTTGGCTGTCATTTATACAAACTCTGTTGTTTTTGGCATATTTTCCTTGCAGTCCCTATAGCAGTTATTGCTTCTTTTAGGAAAATGAAAAAGCTCACCCGAGATTATTCATTAATAGCAGCTGCACTGGGGGAGTCTTCCTTCCTTGTAATGCTATTTTATTTTCTCAGTTTATTTTATTTTTAACTAACAATGGAGTGGTCAAGGTGCTAACAGCTACAATTCAAAACTTCTTACATCACAACTACAGGTTGTGAATTCAAATGGGAAAAAAGTCAAGCGACTCCACCCATTTCCATCCACTGAGGTTAAGGATCCAAAGGTATCACTTTGATGACATTGATATATTTCTCTCAGATGCGTTATTTATAGAAATTTTGTAGATCTAATTTCTGGACCCTAGTTATTCACTGTTTTGGTAGAAAATCTACCAGAGGATCATTCAGTAGAGAACATTCAGAGGATATTTGGTGAAGCTGGAAAGTAAGTTTTTTCCCTTTGCTCTTAATAAAATTGTCATTTGGTCGAGTCAGTTTTTTCTTCCTCTTCATTTGTTTGTCCACATTGTCATATTAGTGCATTCTGCATTTTATTGATTGTAGAACTTCATTTTAACTTTCCAGTATAAAGAATATTTGCATCCGTGACCCTCATGCCGTAGAGGGGTCAGCTAAAGTCAGCAAGCCTGAAATGCTGATCAGTAGTAAGGTGTGTAGCTTGAGAAGATGGACTTCAATGTCAAATAATTCATTTACATGATCTATATACTTTTTTCCTCATCTTAGATTTTTTTAATTTTTTGAAATTGTCTTCCCTTTTTCCAATTCATATTCTCTAGTATTGCTAACTTCTAATTTACTTATCAAAAAATTAATATTCTTTAGTATTGCATGTATTGAAATTGCATATTTTTCTTCCAAACTAAATTGGATTTATGACGATTAGCCTTTTCTTTTCTTAAGGAAATTGGTGAGATTTTCTATGCATTAATGCTAGTAAATGTGCTTTTTTTAAAAAAAAAAATCTGGGAACAGAGAGCTTGTTTAGGAAATGGCTATGCCAGCCTATGCAACCAAATTGTTTTTTTTTTTTTTATAAGTGATAAGAGATTTCATTAGAGACGAATGTATAGGTGAAACCCATATACACAGGAAAAAGAAAACACCTAAATACATTCTAGGATACAAAAAGCGAGATCAGAAAATCATGAGCGGAAGATCCGTTATTCACTAAAGCTGCAAGCCAAAACAACAAAGAGCGTACAAAAAAATTCTAGATATGTTCGAGAGAACACTCTGTCATGAAAATATTGCCCATTCCTTTTCATCCAAATGCACCACATAAGACACAAAAAAATCATCTTCCAAGCAGCGCCCACTTGAGAACAACCATGAAGCCTGTTCCAACAAGCAAGAAAGTCAATCACTCTCAACAGCATCACCCAAGTCAAACTGATTCCACGAAAGATACCATTCCACAAAGCCTTTGCTATCTCACAATGCAATAGAAGATGATCCACAGTTTCCCACTCATTTTGCTCGAAGCACCACTCCATAACTATATGAGTATTGTTATAGCCACAAAGAGATTACAAAAAAGTAATCCCACAAACTGACGTTACTTCATGTAGTCCGTTAGATCTACTTTACAATAAAAATAACTTTACAATCTGACGAACCATATCATGCAGTATTAATTTGTGAGATTACTTTTGTGTAATTTATTTATGGCTAGAGATGGTAATTGGGGAGATTAGAAAGTAAATAACGATAGAAAATAAGTGGAGAGATTAGAAAGAGTGCTCTTAACAAAAGTAAGGCCCGCGTTTGGATGTTGAGATGGTCTCAACCCATCCCATTTCATCTCATCTCAATTCATCTCAATTCATTTCAATACAAACATTTTTTAATTTCAAATTTTTAACTTTTTCATTTAATCATTACAATTTTTTCAAATTTTCAAACAAAATACAAAAAAAATTCAAATCCTAAAATAAAAATTATATTCTAACAATTTTTAATTTTATAATATTTTTATTCAATTTTTTATCTCTCATTTCCCAAAATCCCATAAAAAATCTTAACTCAAACATTTCACTACTATTCACAAACTATTTCACTGTTACTCATAGATTTATCATCTCATCTCAACATCTAAACGAGGCTTAAGTTTAAGTCTCTCCTTTAGATGAATATAGTTGCTTCCAGTCAGCTAGCCTTCTCTCAACTTTTTCAACAACCCTATCCCAAATAGCACAAGCCTTGAAAGGCGCCCCCAACAGTAGACCCAAATATTTCATAGGAAGCGAGACGATTTTACAGCCCATCAAGTTTGCCAAACTATTGATGTTACACATCTCCACCAGAACCAACTTTGACTTACCAACGTTAAGGCTCGAAACAACTTCAAAACATAATAACACAGCCCTTAAGGGTTGAATATGACCACGATCCACATCACAAAAAATGAGGGTATCATTTGCAAAAAGAATATGCGAAAGATTAATAGACCCATTAATGGCATTACCAACCGAAAAGCCAGAAAGAAACCCCCCTAATAGAGGCCGCCACCATCCGTCCCAACACCCCCATGATGACAAAAATGAAGGGAGATAAGGGATCCCCCTGTCTCAAGCCACGAGAGTTATGGAAAAGCTAGTAGGGTTACCATTAACCAATATCTAGAAACGGGTTGTAGAAACAGTGCCTAATCCATGAACACCACTGTAACACCCCCTTCCCTAGGGTTAGGAGTGTCACATGTTTTTTTTTACATATAGCCAGACAAGAGATTTCATAATTTAATAAATTCAACTAAATAAATAATTAAAGCCTGAAATTAAATCCAATTGCTCCATCTAAGCCTGACCCGCCTACCCGTACTAATCATCCTCACGTGGGTGGTTAAAAATATGAAAGAAAACTAAAATGAGTCGAAGACCCAATAAGAAACCCATCACAACATAAACATAATAACGTAGGATTTTTCATAAAACATTTCATGCTGAGAATTTAAAATCATGATCATTTACATATATGCTAATGTCATGCATGACTTATTTTTAAATTATCTGACTTATCATACTTATCTTACTGGCCAACACGCTTAACCCTGTGTGCAAGGTTGTGCACCGGCCCCACATCCTGTAGTCACAAGAGGAACTGCTAATAGTATTTTGGCATATTATGGTAGACCACGCTTAGGACTGTGGCTTACATGTCCACCCATAAAATCACATTGGTAGCATGCATCTAAATGACCATCTTATAAAACTTATCTTATCTTACACTTAATCATAAGAAAGCTTACGTAACTTGATCATAAAAAGCTTAGATATCTTATGCAACGTGAGATGTATAACATATATAACATTTACATAATTATAAAATGCTGAATTAAATGTGATGCAGAATGACAT
The DNA here is from genome assembly GCF_001411555.2 of Juglans regia. Taxonomy (NCBI): domain Eukaryota; kingdom Viridiplantae; phylum Streptophyta; class Magnoliopsida; order Fagales; family Juglandaceae; genus Juglans; species Juglans regia. The sequence continues at coordinate 12,104,096 of NC_049903.1, forward strand.
GGTTGTGTACGGATCACATGTTTGCATATACCATGACGTGCATGGTACATAAACACTAGCTTTCAAGAAGCTAACAAAATAACAAAGGAAATTTGTTTCGATAATTAGCTTAATCGTATTTAAAATTCAAATACTAACAAAACTATTATTATAATCTAACTATAATTTAACACTAACATTTTATAATTTGGTAGGAAATCATATTTGATTTAAATCTATTAAATAACACAACCATTTAAATACTAGTATCATATCTTAAGTTTTAAATTATAGTTTAGTAGGGAAAATATTTTATCAAATTCTGTAACATAACAGTGGAGAATATTCAGCTCATGGATAGACTTAACAATACTTAATATTAAAATTCTTGTAAACTATTACTGTTTAATAATAATTTAATACTTGATAATATAATTTAAAAACCCTTGAATATTTTCTGTAAACAGTAAAATTTCTGGGCTAACACATTTATTCAATTAAAACCGAGCCTATGTAAAACATAATAAAATGGTTCTGTATAAATAAATATAACTCGGTCCAATAACACCTGTCTAACTTAATAATCATTTAACATAACCCAACTCCAATTAAAAATCAAGCCTAGTATAAAATAAACGTGGAAACAGGCCAAAAGCATACTGCCATGACTTATAAAGTAGGGTAGTAATGTAATTATACTTAAAACAAAATTTTCAAGATGCTTTACAAAAGCTACACGACAAAGGATTTTTAAGGGCATTAGTGTAAAAATGTATAATATGTGGTTGCACTTCTGGAAGGCTAAAACAAAAAGGTTGCCTTAGGTCATGATACTAGAATGCTCATTTGAGAGGAGTGTCGTGCGATGGGGTCTGGGACTCATCGAGAGAAATGGCTAGGGACGAACGCCAATAGAGACTTCCGTGCATGGTGGTAGAGCTCCTAGCATAAAAGATGGTTCCGGTGCAGTTAGAGGGAGAGAGCGACGGAGAAGATAAAGCGAAGGAGAGATTGACATGGGCTTACCAAAAGAGAGGGATGTTTTGCACAGTGGTTCTGGTTGGCTAAGCTACTGTGGGTTGATGGGAGGTAATGACCGGAGATATCTGTGGCAACTTGAGAACTCCAACGTCTTGTGGTGGTCTACGGTGGTGTTCGGGTTACTTGATTGCTCTCGGTTGAGCGAGTTTCGACGTACTGCGTACAGGTAGGGATGGAGAGGCCTACGGAGGAGATGGGTGGCACCTTCTGGTGCTTCTTGGTTGTGGGGTCTCACGGTGTGGCGTCCATTGCAGCTTTTTGTGGCATGGAGATGCTATGTTTTTGTTGTATATAAACAGAGGCTACGTCGGTATCATATGGGCTGATTTTGGTGGTTCCTGTTGGTTGGCTGCTGTGACTCACGTCTGAGTCGTGGTAGTGTCGAGCATGATGACGGTGAGTCTTCCATGGCTTGAGTGCATGTTGTCCGTGCGTTGGGAAGGGCTATGGCTCTTCTTCTCCATCTGATTCGATGGTGGGTTGCTGGTGACTGGCCGACTGTAGCTTCCTTCTCGGTTTGGACGTGGAGATCATGTAGTGGAGGTCTCTCTACGTCGGGTAGTTTGTGAAGGATGAGGAGGTTGAGCGGCAACCATAGAGCTTGAAGAAGATGAACGTACATTGCCTTTAAGGTCCAAGGTTCAAACCGAGATTGTGAAAGTTTGTGGGATGGTTGAGCAACACTCTGAAAAATTCAGCATTCCACTCCTTTAAATCAAGCTTCAAAGCTTTGAGCTTACTAGCAAGAATGAAACTAGGAGTACCCGTGAATTGATAAGATGTCCACTAGCTCCTAACCTTGTCAACAAAGCCATTAGATCCCAACCACATATTTTCAAGCTTAAAATATCTCCAACTCCCATGAATGCTGCCACTGTCCAGCAAAATAGGAAAATGGTTCGAACGCACCCGAGGCATTCTCTTTTCACATAACTCCAAGTAATGTGCCTCCCAAGAAGGAGAAACAAGAAAACAATCCAATCTCCCCCCCACCACATTAGAGGAAGGTCCAAGAGGTCCAAATATAAAATGAATTCAGAAAATCCTCCATTGCTGGGGAAGAACTAGAATTTCTTGAACGTTCACTAGGAAACCAAGCAGTGTTGCGGTCCCCACTCACACCATGGAATGTCCCAAAGAGAATACAAACCCGCCTATTCCCCCACACAAGTCTCCTATCCCTATCTGAATTTGGACCATAAACACCTGTGAAGGCCCACTCTCACCCATCCTCTACATTTTTAAATGAACAAGCTACAGAAAAATTTCCTATACATTCCTCCATAGACCCCACCACCTTGTATCCTACATCAAAAGAACTCCCAAAGCTCCCATAGATGCCAAAAAGGCCCAACTCACAAAAGAATTGCCCCACAAGCTACGAATTAAGCATCTACCAATAAAGTGTAACTTCCTTTTTTGAAAACAAACAATGTTAACCTTCCAATTATGTAACAAAGACTAGATATGAAGCGTTTATTAGGGTCATTAAGCCCCCTAACATTCAAGAAAGAATCTTAAGCTTCATAAAAAAGATGAGACCCCCTCCCTTTCAATCTATGCCTTCCTCCACTCCCATCCTTCATAATTAATAGAGCATTCTAATCTTCTTAACTCTCTTTCTTTTTTAGAGGTTGATTTCAAATCCGAGGAGCGTCCAGATTCAATGGCTATGAGAAGAGCTTCGAATTGTTCTTCGAAGCCATCACGAGAGATCCCAACACAAGCCTGTATTTCCTCTACCTTTTTAAAAACCAATTTGACACGGCACATGAAGAAGTGTGACAAGGAGGAATCAGATCATCGTCTTTCCCAACAAAACAGTTCCCTTCACACAACCAATTGCAAGTTCGAGACATCAGAAACCCCCCTAATGACATCCTGCTGCACCCTACCAGAGTTGAGCAACACTTGTGAAAAAAATCCATTGTCCATCCTTGATTGTAGTAAAGCCTCCATTAGAATTAATAGTTGAACAACCAACAGAGTAGAGTCCATTGAATGCGAACCCATTACATATGGAGCCAGAGGCATTGATGGGACAGCTTCCTGCACATCCACTGTTGTCCATGACTCAAGACTTGGCAGAAATTCCCCATCTTCCATTTCCGGAACAGATGCACTGATTGAGAGATCTATGGGCTCCGACTACGAAGTTTGTGCCGACCCCAATGACAATGGACCAGCAAGCAGCATTGTGGGAGAGGGTGAAAGTTTCGAACCCGAGAACCCCGAAATAGGCCTGATATGAGGCTTTTCTCACCAAACACAGAGTGGGCCTTTAACCAAGCCATACCAACTTTGTTTTCCCTTATTGTCCTCACCTGGCTTTGGGCCCATAAAGGCTGGCCCAACTGTATCATAGGACGCCCGCTTACCCAGAACTCTGAACTCGCAACCTACTCCATCCTTCAACGAACCCGAGCCCGTTGCAACCCAACGAAGCATAAAATCAAAATTTTTCCCTCATATTCAGTAGGGTGTTCTGCATGGATCTTCATCTCCATCAAAGGGCGAAGCTTTAGTTAGTGACAAGCGGTAGTTATTCACTTTCTCACGAGTCTTCTTTTCACTTTTCCGGAACTCCTTGCTGGAATTAGCCACTTCTTTCCTTCCTTTTAGCCTCTTAATCATTTTTTCTTATACTCATTTCTTCCTTATCTCACGATGGGTTTTAGTAGGAAGCTTTTCATTGACTCTTAAGATTTTTTATTTTCATCGTGAGAATGACAAATGGTGGCAGATTACGGAGAAAAGTCGTAAGGTCACTAAGTTTTAAAAATAATTTTTTTTAATTGGCACCAAGTGTCCATAAACAACGTCTCGACTAATTCCGAGGGTGTACAGGCCCACGACAAGGAGTTTTCCGCAAGTGTACCTTGGGTAATTTAAGGGGAAATCCCCCAATACGATGGACCCTAGAGATTGTTTGCATCCAAGGGAATTTGAACCTTAGAACTAGGGGAGCATACAACCAAGCCTAAGGTTTTTACCACTTGAGCCAACCCCTAGGGGTTTAAAAATAATTATCTAGGGGTTTAGAAATTTCTTTTGTGCCAATATTTTACAGTGGACAATTACTCCTGACAGTTTATTGTATCAATAGGGCTTTCAATAAACAACTTTTGAATACATCCTGTGTAGTTGGGTTGTACCTATTCTTGGTAATAAAATTTCTTATTAATTAAAAAAAAAATTTGAAGTTTTGATGTGATCAACATATGCGTGGTTGCTTTTCTTAAAGGGAAAAATATACTCTCTACTCTCCAACTATCCAGCGCTTTATACTTTGCATCACGAATCGCTAGAAACATGTGTAGTGTATGGCTAACCCAATAATGAACCTTTCATAAGGGAAGTGTGAAGACTAACACATCACCCTCCCAGAATTTCTTCTAGAGCATGTTAAATAACTGTATATCGTCTAGGAAGTGCTAGACTATTTTGTGTAAATGCAAGTTAAAGCAAACCAAAGTAAGTTATTGTTCATATGTTTTTACTCTAAACTAGTCATTTGAAACTTAATCCTATTGATTAAGATTGAAGTTAATTAATACCGAAATATTTTTTTATGAATATAGTACCGAAATACAGAACGCCTCTTTTTTGTATTTTTGCGGTGGGGGTGAGGAAAAGGGAAGAGGAAAATTTTCTGCAATGTGGTTCAACTCATAAATCAAATTAAACAATAAACTTTGCAAACTAACATAAAATTCCCAATGTGCTGCTACCACTTTTTATATAGCATTCTCTAGGTAATGACTCGGACTTTAGTTTTCCTGGCCTGTACGATTGTCCTCAACGACACCTCGGTAAATAAAGCATAAAAACAAAAATAAGTCGTATGTTTGGTAAATATATGTCATGCAGTAAAAAGTTACAAGAGTAATGCTATAAACCACACTTTCATCCTACTATCATCCCACCATGTAAATGTGGCACTCTCATCAACCTTGGATTATCCTTTATTTTTTTAAAAGAAAAAATCTACAAATTGATGGACAATGCCACCTCATCCTAGTGGGATGAGAGTAGGAGGATGGTGTAGTATGTAGAATTTCCCTAGTTACAAACATTTTATATCCGTAGAAAACATTTTAAAAGTTTTCTGATTTTTATATGTAGTTGCATGTTCTGGTGGAGTACGAGACTGTGGAGGCTGCTGAGAAAGCTGTGAGTATCAAATCTTCTTTCAATAATCTTTTTGCACTTTAGTTTTGTTGCTTGATTAATTTATATTGAGGGCTTGACACTTCCCTAATGATTGGATCAGGTGGCTACTTTGAATGATGAGCAGGACTGGAGAAATGGCATGCGGGTCAAGCTTCTTAAGCGAGTGGTAATTAGTATGACATTGCATCTCTAATTTTGGCAAAAACCGGTACTGACATTAGTTTATCTGCTTTAGGTCAAGTACGGGCAGAGAAAACATGCCTGGAGGGGATCTGATTCAGAGAAGAATAGCACCAGCCGAGGATCTGATCATATAGGAGACGAGGAAAATCATAACTTGAGTGAGCATCATGATGATACACCTGATGAAGAGGTCAGCAGTTCCACCCTTTTTTTAGGCATAAATCAACTTTTCTGTTAAAACCCTCGATAGATTGAGGTGATTTCCAAATTTTCTTTTGAGAGCATATTGTTTAGTGAGTCGGATTGGCTAAATTATGCGCACTTTATTTCTAATGGATCTCTTGTATAAGCCTTGGAGATGCTGTTGTTTTTTATTCTTTGTTTTTAGTCGTTTTGCTCCAACCTTTGATGTTATAAGGCAAGTAGAAGAGAGAAAGCCCCGCGTGGGGAAATAAAGGAAAGGCCTTTACATGTAATTGTCTCTGTTATATCTTCTTCATTGTAGGATGGGGAGCATCTATTGAAGGAGAAAATTGGGCAAAGAGGTCATAATCGAGGAAGATCAAGAAGGCACAATTACCGTGGAATCAATGGGCTGGGTATTTAGAACTGCTGCTTTTTCTCTCTTTTGATATTTCGATTAAATTTAACTTGGGTTGATATTATGTCTCCTGTAGGCCACGGAAGTACTTCCTCTACTCATGCCATTGAAGCCTCAAAACCACCTCCTGGTCCGAGAATGCCTGATGGAACTAGGGGATTCACATTGGGGCGTGGTCGGCCTCCCACCTCCAACCAAAGTTAAAAGAAAAGTAAGTGCTTTAATACCCAGGTGGAGATTAGCTCTCAGTTTTCCGATAATGCGGTGATCTGGGAGTTAGAAATGGGTGGGTGTCTGAACATGTGATTACATCGTAAATTCGTGGATATTTTAATTATGTGAGGATGTTCTTGCTCATAAACTCTAGATTTAAATCATGAATGCCAGATTTGCTTGTAAGATTGTGATTGAAAAGTAATACAACCTCATACGACAGTGTTCATCCCACGTTCACTGCTTTGACATGGTGTGAATGGATACATCAATTTTTCTTTCTTACGGATCACAGACCTAGCAGGTTTGTTTGAGATATTATCAAAGCAAAATCTGGAGATCCAAAAGGACAGACATACTTCCTTACTTGGGAACTGGAACATACTGGATAAGTGATTATAGAGGGTGGATGATTGCTATACAACCTGCCACATTCAGTTTTGAACGTTTGATGCAGACTACCAAATGCGAAATCTATGTTCACCTGCTCGACACAAGTTGCTAACTAACTAGTCAGCCTCGAAGAAACATTCATTCGGTGTACTTTATATATATATATATATATATATATATATATATTTATGGCCATTCGATAAATTTTGTAGGCAATTCGATTTTCTGACTGAATTGTCGTGCACCTGCATTTTGTTTTGGGAACCAATATTTTCTCGAGTTTCAAATGGGAGGAAAATATATGAGAAGGGTCTTTTAGCTTTAATTGATATCTGTATAGAATTTCAAGATAGCAATAATAATTAAGAAAAAAAATTCTGAAATAATATTTGTTCAAATTACCTGCAATTATCTAAACACCAAGTGTAGTGTCTAACCAGCTGTGGTGGCACACTGGCCTCTATCTGCACTGAGGCAGCCCGGATCCCATTAGTATTCAACTGATGTATCTTTCTACTCTATCATGCACTGAAATATTAATAACCAACCTCTCTTTATTTTTTATTTTACCCTAAATACCAGCATATTTTTATTTATATTATTTTTCAACCTTTATACAAGGCAATTAATCTCTTTATAATTCATGATAATGATATAGAGCAATAATAATTTTTAAATGGCAAATCTGAGCAATAATAATCTTAGGCTTGGTTTGGTTTCACAAACTTTTCAAAACATCTCATCTTATTTTATCTTATCTTAATATCTAAACATTATTCAAATACAAATATTTTTTAATTTAAAAATTTTAACTTAAATTTTTCATCTAATCTTTACTTAATCATTAAAACTTTTTCAAACTTTCAAACAAAATACAAAAAAAAAAAAGAAAAAAAATCAACTTATTCAAATTTTAAAACAAAAATGATATTCTAACTTTTTTTAACTTTATAATTTTTTATTCAATTTTTTTTTTCTATTTTTTCAAAATTTTAGAAAAATCTTAACTCAGATAATTTTATTAGTATTTACAGATTTTTCTATCTCTTCTCATATTAGGGGTGCTACCTATCCCCAACTCGCCCCCCGCCCCAACATGGGCGGGGGGCGATTTTTGAATCTGTCTCCCTAGTAACAGCTTCTGGGCCATTTTGGACCCATAAAAATAGAATTTAAAAAAAAAAAAGAGATTAAAAAAGAAAAAATGTTACATGAATAAAAATAATATATACATACACAATTTTATATAATTAAGACTCTAAAGAAGTACTACTATAGACTACAAGTCTAATACCTAATAAACTAATAAATAATAATAATAACTAAACTATTACAAAAATAAATGAAAAGTCTAAACAATTACAAAATTACAAAGAAAAAAGTGTTTAAGGGACATTGTATCAACATTACAAAATTACAAATCAAATACATAATACGTATATCTTATTCAAATTTCAATATTCTAAGAAATTAATAATCTAAACAAATAGGTGAGCTATTTGGGTCTTTGACTGTGACATTTGAGGCGGCCGGATGGATAGTCTTTTGAGGCTTGAGCACATTCATATTGCAGTGGAGGTAGACATCCGTCTGAGTCGTCTTATGTGTTGCTACAACAATCAATACCAAAATTAATATTGATGAAATTGAAAGGAATATAAATAAATCAAAATAATAAAAGAAAAACAACAATTACCAGATGGTGCAGATCCAGACTGATCACCAGCCTTTTCGTCGATCTCTTTAAAATCTAAAACATTCGGAACATAAATATCATTTCCCATCGTCCACCTCTGTGTGCATATCAATGCCTCCACAATTGTAGGAGACAATGAACTATGGAAAGGATCCAATGTGCACCCTCCAGTACTAAAGGCAGACTCTGAGGCAATGGTGCTAATAGGGATGGCCAACACAATTCAAGCAATCTCAGAAAGGATGTGATATTTCTTTGATACTACTTTCCACCATCCTAATATGTCAAAATCATCATCATCTTGAACAAGATCCGCTGACAAATAATTGTCTAACTTTGAAACCACCTCCGTAAATTGATGGACTAGTGTGAGATTATGTGCGAGGGTCTTAGTCTATGCCAATCTACGCTTCTTTGTTGCCCCGGTGTCTGGAGGAGGTGTTGGGGTAGATGTAGGTGTAGGTGTAGTAGATGTAGTACCATCCTTAATTGCATTAAACTCATCATAAAATTTATAAAGTGTATCTCGGGCCATCTCACTAATAAGATCAGTCCATGCCTAATCATGCGTAAGCCCCAAACCATATAACATGCATGAAATTTTTAGACGGGGATCAAGAATAACAGCCACATATAACAAAATATTTAGTCTAGTCAAATCTCTCCAATACTTTTCATATTTGACCCTCATGGTCAATGTCATCCCCCTCATCCTTAGATTGGAACCCCTAAACATGTCGTCTAATTCTTCTTTCACCCTATATATTTGTTGACAAAATTCATGGGATGTAGGGTGCAAAAAAGCAGATAACTTCAACGTGACATCGTAAAAAAGCTCGAGAAAATCAACAAAAGTAGCAACTACCTCCCAATCATCATCATTAAGCATTCTTAAACCCCCTTGCTCATTAAAGTATTTGATATATAATTGAAAGGCTTCCTTATATTCTTGGGCCGCCTCCAACATCAAGAAGGTTGAGTTCTATATGGTAGGAACATCAATACAAAAACCATTCTTTGATGTTATGCCCACAGTCTTCGCATCAATCTTGAATTTCTCTAATTTAGAAGGAGAAGACCTCACAAATTTCACAGCCAGTCTAACTCGTGCAATCGAGTTATCGACATCTTTCTACCACTCAGTCACAATTAGATTCAAGATATGTGCAGAACATCTAACATGCAAATATTCACCACCCAAAAATGTCTTATTTGCCTCTCTAAGATAAGTCTTTAGAAATCCCAAAGCGACATCATTAGACGAGGCATTGTCAACCGAAACTGTCAAAACCCGTGTCAACCCCACTCCTTTATTGTGGCCTCTAAAGTCTTCCCAATCGTCTCACCCTTGTGATAAGTTATTTGACAAAAATTAATAATCTTTTTATGAAGAATCCAATCAGAATCAATGAAATGAACAGTCAAAGACATATAATTAAAATTTGGACAGAAGTCCAAGTATCAGTAGTGAGACAAACTACCAAACCCGCCAATTGGCCGCTCAAAACATCTTTATATTTCCAGTACATCTTTTTAATATCCTTTGCCACAGTGTGGCGAGAAGGAAGCGTAAATCTAGGTTTCAATTCTTGGACAAATTATTGGAACCCTCTCCTATCCACAAATTGAAAAGGTAGCTCGTCTATGATAACCATACGAGCTAACTTCCTTCTACACTCATCAGCATTATACTTTGTATACCCCTTCAATGTTGGACTCCCACTACTCTCATCCGCCATTTTTTCAGTCCAATTTCTAGCCTAGATTGACTCTTCTCCAGTAAGGATCTTAATATTGGACTCTTCTTGCATTGTTCCTTTAGATGGACATTTAACTGGAATGTACCATGTTTCCTATAGTGACATCCATATATTTTTCCACAATAATTACATTTAGCTTGGGGGTTATTGGGGTCACCACCCTCTAATTTGGTAAAATGAGACCAAACTACCGAAATATGTTTCTTGCTTTGTGTGGGCTTGGAGGTGGGGCAAGGTGTATTCTCACTCCCAGGGGTTGAAGTAGGGTTAGGTTCTGGAGCAGGGTGACATGTAGGGGCAGGGGTACTGGTAGGAGTAGGAAAGCTATCAGTGAAATCCCTTTGACAAGACATTCCTGATTTCATAACACAATAAAAAAAATTATAAAATCAATCAACACACAACATAAGAAAATCATAATTATATACGACATAAGAAAATCATAAAATTTAAGGGGTTTCAATTGAAACCCTTAAATTGAAAATTATGGAATTGATACCCCTAAATTGAAAATTATGGGGTTTCGGATTGAAACCCCTAACTCAATTTAGGGGTTTCAATTGAAACTCCTTAAATTTAGGGTTTCGGATTGAACCCCTAAATTGATTTAGAGGTTCAATCCGAAACCCTTAAATTGAGTTATGAGTTTCAATTAAAATCCCTAAATTGAAAATTATGGGCTTTCAATTGAAACCCCTAACATAATTTAGGGGTTTCGGATTGAACTCCTAAAACCCCTAATTAAATTTTAGGGTTACAGATTAAACCCTGAAATCAATTTAGGGGTTCAATTTGAAGCCCTAAAATAGGGCTTCAAATTGAACCCCTAAATTGATTTAGGGGTTTCAATTGAAACTCCTAAAATTCAAGAATGAGTTTTGGATTGGAATTTAAATTGATTTAGGGTTCCAAATCCGAACACCTAGAGGCCAGAAATAGTGAAATACAAACTACAAAAAAAAAAAAAAAAACACACAACGAATCAAACACATGCACAAATTTCTCCACAGCACACAAATTCACAATTATTCTCATCCTCCATCTCCGACTCAACGCATCATTCCTCCAATCTCCAATCCAAAACTAAAAAACTAAAATTTAGGGTTTCAGATTTCTTATCTTTGAGTGACGGCAAGTCAACGAAAGTGGAGCCGTGGAGTGACTGGAGTCTCGGTGGTGTGGTGCTGCTCGTGCAGTCGTGCGAGACAACGAGAGAGATTGAGAGAGCGCGAGAGAGATGAGAGATCAAGACAGAGAGAGAGTGAGTCTGAGAGTGAGAGAGAAGAGAGTTCGAGAAGGAGGGAGAAGGACGCGCAGGGGGGATATTGAATGGTTTAACTAAAAGTGAAACGGTCTCGTTTCACTTTTAGTTAAGGTTTATAGTCTAAACGTGAAACGGCACCTTTTTTTTTCATGACAAAACGACGCTATTTCACTTACTTATGGGACTTTTTTTTATTATAATATATAATTTTAATTACATATAATTATATATATTAAGCGGGGTGGGGGGAAAAGCGGAGTGGGGCTTCGCCCCCTCCGTCCCCTGCCTCCACAAGAGCCTTGGGGTGCGGGTGGGGCCCCCCCATCCTGATTCAGCGGGACAAAACCCCCACCCTGCATGGGCGGGGGTGAGGCGGGTCAGCGGGGTGCAGGGCCCCGCTGCCCACCACCCCTATCTCATATTTATAACTGAACAAGACCTTTTTAACTCTCACACGTAGAGGCCCACTTGAGTTTTTGAGGGAGAGAGAGATTGAGAGAGAAGTTGGGAAAGAAAAGTGGGCCTGCAGTAGAAACAAAACATAGATTACAAGAACCAGAAAAAAGACACTCAAAATGTCAAACCGAACGAAGATGATCAAAAACTCAAACAAGTTACAAGTGGCTGCCACCTAACCCATAAGGTCACGCTCATAGCGCGTGTCAATCGCCTTGGCGACAATGTCGAAGCCAGCCGGTGCCACTTTCCACCCTCCACTTGCTTCCTTCCTTCGTTTCTGTCTTGCCCTTTCACAGGCGTAAAAATGCAACTGAATTTAGTCTTTAAATGCTCTAAAATGAAACTCCGAATAGACTCTGCCCCATCCATCTCTCCCATTTCTTCCTTTTAATGGCCGCCTTTCCCATGCCAACCTCTCCTCCAACATCTGATCCGTGCCTTTGCTTCTTCCTTTTCACGCTCTCTATTTCTTTCTCTCTGTCTCCGTAGCCATGCACTCTCACTCTCATTCTCTGAAGCCTACCCATTTCCATCGCCTACACTTTTCCCGGTTGCCGAAACCTGTTCCTCTTTTCACGCCCTCTCGCATTCGATCCGCTTCACTTTTTCCCCTTGATCTCAAGGTAATTTTTTTTTCACTCTTTTTCAAAGCTGCTTTTGCTAATTATGTTTTTGTTTATGCCAATGTTCGGTTCACTGAGAAATTCGTTGAGCAATCAACAGAATTTTCTTTTGCTTTTCGTGATCGAGGCCTTGGTTTGTTACCTTTTTCTTTTCGTGTAGTTAAATGCGCCGATCGTTCAAACACCTGGGTGCTGCTTACGACGCAGTCTTGTTCGATTTATGGCCTTCGATGGGGTATTCTTTTAAGCTCTGATACTATAGGCAAATTTTTGGGATTAATTAGCTTGTTTCTAAATGTATACTTCCTGTGTACTTGGCTATGTCTAATATATGGATTAATAAATTCTTCTTACTCATAGAAAAAATAAAAAATAAATCCTAAATGATGCATTCTTTTTGCTTTGCTTGATAGGATTCTATCGACATACCATCCCTTGATGACGGGAGCGACATGGATGGGACAGCTGGATACGTGCTTTCATCCAGTGAAGGTGAAGAGAGCGATGCAGAAACTTTGCTATATCCAGTAGCCGACGATGATTTGCCTAAAGTCCTTGTGTCGACTGATGAGGCTTTTTCAACGACTGCTCACCGGCTTGCAATGCTCGGGAGAAGGCGCAGGAAACGCAGGCAAGTATGCCGGCTATTGTCGTTAGAATAAGCTTTATTTGCGTTCTTATTTTTTTTATTTATTTTTTTTATGGGATTCTTTTGATGCTTATAGCAGTTATGGTAACTGCTCAATCTTCTTTTAAAGATTTAGTTCTAGTAAATTCTGCGCATCCCGTCCCCTCCCGTTATTGGCTTGTGCTCTAGGGTTCTATTTGAGTAGTCATAATTGTAGTTTGTAAATCACGTGGCTTCGCCTTTCTATTTTTTTTATTTATGTATCAATGATATACATGGTTTCTTCATTTTGATCTCGGTCTTTTGCACGCTATAATTTGCAGGATTAAACTTGGGGTTTTAATCAATGTTGGACTCATAATCTTCTTGATGGTGCTTCTTTTATTCGTGGATTGGTGTGCATGGCGGATAGTTAGGCTGCCTTTAGAAACATTTTACTTGACCCGCCCTTTTCTTATATCGGCCATTCTAGTCTCTTGTGCAGGCTATGTCTGTGTTCCATTACTGTATAGGTTCAGGATTCATCAAATAATCAGAAAAGAAGGGCCTGCTAAGCACTCCTTAAAAAAGAGAACTCCCACAATGGGTGGATTATTTTTTGTTCCTATAGGTGTAACTGTTGCCGGATTCATTGCTGGTTTTTCTTCCACTGAAGTATCTGGAGCAGCAACAGCAACTCTAGCCTTTGCTGCAATTGGGCTACTTGATGATATCTTAAGTGTCAGCAAGAATCATAATAGTGTCTTATTGGCATGGACAAAACTTTTGTTGGAGGTGAAGCTTTTTCACCGATTGCTTTCTTCTTGATTATAATATGCTTATTGTTGTTTGAGATAGTTGTTAATTCCTAACAAACTTGCTAATAATTTTTAAATTGGGATACTGTACAGGTAGCTGTTGGGACCTGGTTCTCATTTTGGTTGGATACCACGAGTATATCGTCACCTTACAGCATGTATAGCTTCTTGTAACTAATCTGATCAACATTTTTCTGAGGGTAACTCACATGTCTATTCTCATGATGACAAACTTACAAGACAATGTCAGCTTCTGTTATTTCTTTAAAGATTTTCACTTCTTTAAATATCTTTTGATACTTGAATATTTGATGATCTAATTAAATATGGATCAAATATGATTTAATTTTCACAATAAGAAATAGAGGTTGGCAAAGAAGGCTTTTTCCTTTTTTATTTCTACCGGGGAGGGGGGAGTGAGAAAAGAAAAATGAAAGTAAGCAGGTTTTTTTAGAACTATTAACAATTTACAAATAATAATATATTGCTGGATTTCTTAGTAGTTCAAGCAATATCAGCCATGAAAGCTCACCTATATCATTGTACCTTTATGTGTACAATTTCTCTATCACCCTAAAAGTAACAAATCATTTACTTGATATTTAAGTTTTAATTCTTCAGAATTCTCACCAAGCTGTTAAAGATTTGTTTGATCTAGTTATGCCCATGCATTGTGGGTTAGATTGATGCCATGCATTTATTATATCGTTTTCATTAATTAATGGAGGATATGCATCTAATATTGAATACTGTGCTCAGACACTTGGTTCCTGCATATCTATGAGGTAGCTGCTTCCATTAGAATTTGCATTGATTTGGGTTCATCATTCGTCTTTTCTTGTGACAGAAAAATGTTGCTTCCTCTACCGGGACCAGTAGGACTTGTGTACCTGGGAAGATGTTATCTATTGTTGACTTCATTTTGTTTTGTGTCCATGGGAAATGGGGTTAACTTAACAGATGGCCTTGACGGACTGGCTGGAGGGACTGCTGCATTGGCTTTTATAGGAATGTCAATCGCAGTGCTTCCAATTTGTTCTGGTTAGTATTGATGTTGTTAGCTAACGACATAAATTTAAGGGGGCATCTGTTTTAATATGCAGAACATTTCATTATTTTATTTGTGTTTTGTGGTTTCTGTTTGAACTGAATATATCTGTTAGGAACACTGTTGAGCTGATATATCTTGTTACTGCCCTTGTTTTCTCATCAATATGTTTATGTTGTTCCCCTATCCTCTTGAGAAAATTCATCATTTTCTGAAGATCTCTTAATACTTCATATTTTTCTACTTGCGGATTTTGACATGCATTCTCAATCATATTACTTTACTCACATCTTTATAGCCACATTGGAGGTCTAAATATCTATTTGGAATTTGTGACCTAGAAAAAAAAAATATTTTCGCAATTTGGCTTCGTGTTCATACCTATGCTTGCACCTCAGAACTGGATCTTCCTTTGTGAGTAACAAATTTTAGACCCATCATATTCTACAGTTGCATCTTGCTGGTGGAGAATATTACTGTGATGTTGAAAATTTGGTCTCCATAATATGCTGACTAAGTAGAATTATAAACCTAGCCTCTTCTCGATACTTCTTTAATGATAACTCTTGTTTTGCATCATAAACCAGACCTTGCTATATTTGGGGCATCAATGGCAGGAGCCTGTGTTGGTTTTCTTTTGCACAACCGATACAGAGCATCTGTATTTATGGGGGACACTGGCTCCTTGGCACTTGGTGGAGCATTGGCTGCAATGGCTGGTTGTACTGGAATGTTCTTTCCATTATTTATTTCGTCTGGAATATTTGTCATTGAGGCATCAACAATTATCATACAGGTATGTTATCTTGGTTGCATTTATCTCGTCTATTTAAGTAACTAAATACTCTTATCATTCATCTCGGAACTGCCACATTTAAGCAAGTTTTCTGCTACTTCGACTACATTTTGTGGTCACTGTTCTCCCCTTTAATTGTATTGCCTACAAAATGACTTTTGATAGGCCTGATTGGTGAAAATTTGAAAATTATTTCACGTATTGCTGCACAACTTGTTGGGAAGGATTCATGTAGGCTACACCCAATTATTTGGTATACATATGAACGTACACACCCATGCATGTATGTGGGTGTGTGTCATGAATGGTATAGCTTAGCATGAAAATCGTGATCTTCAGAAAGTGCAATTTCCTGGTCTGATAGCTTGACTATACTTGTGCTATAGGTGTTGTATTTCAAGATGACCAAATGTTTGTGGGCAGCTGGGCGCCGGCCGTTCCGAATGGCTCCCCTTCATCATCACCTTGAGTTATGTGGGATCAAAGAACCAATCATTGTTGCAGGCGCATACGTCGTATCCTCCATATTGGCATTATTTGCTGCCTATGTGGGTCTTATTTCGGCATAACATCTCACAATCATGTTTTTCCATCAATTTTCTGATAGTTAGGGTTACCGAAGTCATAGTTCTTTGTTTATTCTTTATGATTCTTTACTTCGATTTGAAGTTCTTTGTTTTTCCATCCTTTTTTGCTCGTCTGCTTAGAAAAATGCAAGCTAGCTAGAGAGTAATAGAATGAAGAATAATCATACTCATAGTTTATAACTCGATATTCCACCAATCAATGTGAGCAAAATGATATTAGCACATCTGTTTTATATCATATTTTACAACCAGCCAATGTGAATGTCATTTATTAAAAATGTTAGATTTTTTTTTTTAATTTTTATTTCCCATCTGGTTTTAATTTAGAATTTAACCACCTTTCATTTCATAAAGAGTTATATAAATAGTTGTAACAATGATTGTAAATGAGTTTGAGAGTGTAAATGAGTGATCAGTTTCAATTTAGCTCGAATCGATTATTAAATAAATTATTCACGAATACTTGATCAGGCTTGGTTACTTAACTATATAAATTTATGTAAAACTCACTGGACTCGGTTATTATTTATAAACAAGCCCATATAAAGATCCTTACACTATATTTTCAAAATAGTTTATATATATATAGTTTACAATAAAACAAAAACAAAAACATATTTATATAAGCGCTTGTTTTAGTTATGAGCTATGGATGTTAAGGCCAAAGGCATTACAAGCTTGCTATTTATGTTTAAAATTACAAGTTTACAATCTAATTTAGTTTTTCCTACTTCTTAAAGTTGAAAAACTTTAATACTCGTAAAAGTGTTGAGCTTGAGACTCAAATATTCAAGTTGAGTTTAAGGGCTTGTTTGGGTAATGAGTTATTCTCAAAATTTTATTCCCTAACATCACTTAAATACAAAAGAATTTCAAAACTTTAACTTTTTCGTCTAATAATTATCTAATGATTATTCAAGCACAAAATTCAATATAACTTTTCCAAACTTTTAAATAATATAATTTTTCAAATTTCAAAACAAAAATTATATTTCAGAAAAGTTTTTAATTTTATAATATTTTTATTAAATTTTTTCTTTTTCACTTCCCAAAACTCAATAAAACATCAATTTGTCTAGGTATAGCTGTTTTGGCAGACTGAATCCGTGCACGAAGTTGACATGGTAGTAGCTTTTTTTTTATATATAAAAAAGAACAAAAAAAAAAAGAATAAAGAAAAAAAGAAAAATACGAAGAGAAGAAGAAGAAGCATCGGCTTTGCTTCATCTCAGTTTCGGTTCAAGAAGAATCAGCCGTTTTCGCCTTCCCTTTGTCTCCCATCCCCCAAATCCCATCTTCGCACCCTATTTTCACTGTTTGTGGGTGGTGCTCTCTCGTTCCTCCCTCCGTTGCAAATTGGCCGATCTCCTCCGCGACCCACCTCCTGTTTTAACCGTTGAAGATCTTGAAACTCTAAAATATTTGATGCATTTACCATACTGTTTATAAGATTTAATTTCTTTGCATCATCCCTAAACCATGTCCCAAAACCATTTTCAGAAGATATACCACCTACACTCTCATCCCCTTGGCATTTGCAATGTTGAAAACGAGAATGATCAATTTTTGTATTTCTAAGAAAACCATTGTCTATCCCTTGAACTCCATACTGTAGCATACTTAGCACATGAGAAATTGTGAACAACTTGAGGCTCTTCTCCTCGAGCTTGAAACGGAACTTAAATGCACATCTCGAGTTTGATTTTCTAAAACACAGGTTACTATAGAAAAGACGAGGTCCAGCCCTAGACAAAATTTACAGAATTGCTTTAGAAGTACCCATCAATAAAATATCAAACTAATATCAAACTTAGTCTAAAAGAATCAAAAAAATCCCGTTTGGTTCAAGACACCTACATGGTGCACATTAAATTAGAAACAACTATAAATCATCAAAGTTCTCAGATTTGTTTCGATCATGTCTAAAGTCAGAGAACAAATGCAAAACAATTGCAAATCTTTTCTGCCTGCAGCGTAAATTAATCCGAGATTGTAGATGGTTCGAGCAATGGCTCCCATTTCATTCTGCTCCCACGTATAGCCTGCTCCCATTTCATTTAAATTCTCTTCCTGCCCAAAACTCATTCACTGAAACAAAGTAAAAACGAATTGTTTCATTAAACAATACAAGTGGATGATTGGGTGCGCGTTCGTCCCCCAATTTCTTAATTCAAACTATTTCACCGCTATTCACAAAATTTTGAAACATTCCTAGACTCAATGATTCAATTTGGTATCCTTCGATTATCAATTTTAATAAATTAAATGTAGAGGAAGTAAGACATAGTCATATAGAAAATAAGTGGAGCTGTCTAAGACCTTTAAAATCTCAAATTGTATTAATTTTTTTATTTGGCATTTCAAATTATTTCAAGACTTTAATTGCAGAATTTAAAGAAAATTATATATATAAAAAACAAAATGAATAAAATGAATAAAATATTTAATATATTTAATTCTACGAAGATTATATATGTAATATATGCTTAAAATAGTTTGATGTTATGACACAACGAGTAGACTTTTTAAACTTACAACGTTAGAAAAGATTTTAAAAGCTTAATTTTAAAGAGTTATGCTACTCGCAAGGCTATTATGTATTGCCACATTTACTATATCACCTACTATATTCTTAAAAATTATTTTTGCAAATAATTTATCTAATAATGTTATATATAGTTAGGATGTGTAAGTTCTGCGTATTTCTCTTAAAAAAAAATAGGATTTATTATTAAAAAAATAATTTTTATGTAAATTTTAAATTTATCTATTTTTTTAAAAAAATTGTACAAAACTTACATACTTCAAAACTACAAATATTATTTACTCATCTTTCTCAATTATAGAATAAATGGTGCAATAGGGACTTAAATTTAAAATAGTTAGTAGTTCCAAATTAAAAGGGTACAAAAATATAAATAAAAATTTTATATATAGTCATTTTTATGTATTTTTTATATATTATTAATATAATTAATGATATTATTTTTTTAATATAAAATAATTATTTTAACCAACCATAATAATAATAATGATGTGGGCTAAACAGAACGCAAAAAAATTAAATGTAGTAACCCTAGTAATAATATGATATAAATGAAAAAACAGAAGGATATTTCTGTAAATCCGATCTCAATTCACTTTCGTTCGAGCAAAACCCTACCCCGATCCCCATATAAATCTGGCGCCGTCACACCGTTCCTTTTGGTACCAGTAGTCCAGAGGGTTTTCGCAGCCAAACGAAGTACCGGAGCATCTTCAGAAACCCTAGAGTTCTCAATTTCATCACGTCCAAGCCATGGTAGGCTACTCTTGAATATATTCTCTGCTCTCATGCATATCGTGTTCTTATAACGTCGTTTGCTTTCCAAAGTCATCACCTTCTTTCTGCGCTTAGATTGCATGTGAAACCTTCGAACCGCAGTTTAAGTGTTGTTTCTTCTCAGATCTAGAAGCTCTTTGTTTTATTCAGGACTAAAGCCTTGTTTTTTCTTTGCGTAGATTGGGAAATTGATTTGCATTTTATATAGACAATCTATCAAATTTTCGTAGTTTTATATGTACAGCTTATTTGCAGTCAATAATACTAGATGTTGTGTTAGATAGAATAAGGTTTTTCACCTCGATGTGATTTGGGCGATGGGCATTGTAATTTTTCTTTTTCTTTCTCTTTTTAAAGTGAACCCCTGTAATTTTTGTGTAAATACATTTCTTAAATAGTATGTTTTACTTTTCCATACAATAAAGATCTGAGGACGCTTGTGTAGTTATTTATACCATCGACGTTTGTGCATTCCTTTCTTTAATATTCTCTTAATAAATGTACTATATATCTAGTCAATGAAACAAATATTATTTATGAGATTCACTTCAATAGAATTTGTTTTGAGCATGTCAAGTATGACTAAAATCTCATAGACTACTTTAATTCGATGTGCAAATGAAGCTTGGAGAACTTGTTTTACAATCTGTTTTACAATCAATAGAATCTGTTTCTTGGGCATTTCGTTTTCTTTTTGGGGCAATGTGAAGTTTAGTTATTTACAATGATAGCAAACATATCTTTACCTTCTTTTTGTGCAAATTTACCCTTTATTTTTTGGTTCAGAGGAGAGAAAAGTCCATTACCCATTCCCCTGTCTCAGTTTTCTTGAGTTTTGAATAGGCTTAAGCTGGTAACTTGACCCAATATTAGATGTCAAACTTTAGTGGATTGGATCTGTTTGTGGCCCCATGCTGTGACCCATCACTTGAGAATCGGAGGTGCTATGAAACATATAATTATTTGGGTTAGATATACTTATTAAAAATTTATTTGTGTTAGATATATCAGATTTATTTTTAGGCTTGCAAGATTGCTGGATTTCTGACTCCTCTTGGCTTCAAATATTTTGTAATGATGGATTATAGTCGAGGAAGAAGACTAGGGAGCCAAAGGAAGAAAATGTCACACTTGGACCCGCTGTAAGAGAAGGAGAACATGTTTTTGGTGTCGCCCACGTTTATGCATCCTTTAATGATACCTTCATTGTAAGTGTAACATGTTTGATTGGTGCTCATGCTATTATAATTTCTTGGAGTATGGCAGAAAGTGAACTTTTTATTTGATTGTAGCATGTGACCGATCTGTCAGGCAGAGAAACACTTGTTCGCATTACTGGTATGTACACCATCTGTTTTGTAGTTTTATACACAATCCATTCTTTCATTCAAAAATTTTGGACCAGAGGTGCATATCATGGCATTGATATTGTATCTGTTAACTGTATTTATTCTTCCTCCTTAAAATTATATATGCTCATTGGTTTGTAGTTGGTGCAGCATGGAGTTTGTGTATTTATTTATTTATTATGCTTTATTACACACTTTTAATCTGCATGTATGAAAATATTTTCTTTTGATGGCTTTGGACTGCATCTGCATCATGAACTAATTTCTGAACTTATAAGCCCAAGTCAATTCCTAGTTGTAGGAGTTTTTTTCGAACACTTGAATTTTTGGTGAGATCCTCTTTATCTTTATATGCTGTTAATGTGCTTAAGAGAATCTCCGCACCTCTTTATAAGCCTAAGTCAATTCCTAATGGTAGGAGTTTTTTTTCAAACACTTGAATTTTTGGTGAGATCCTCTTTATATGCCATTAATGTGCTTAAGAGAATCTCCGCACCTTCATTCCTGTAATAGAGTGTTTGATGACAGATGACTGAATAATCAATTGCATTTTGAATAGAAAACTGCTATATAGCTTGTTATGTAATCTGCATTTTGAATTACAGGTGGGATGAAGGTGAAGGCTGACAGAGACGAGTCTTCTCCATATGCTGCCATGCTTGCAGCACAGGATGTCGCTCAGAGATGCAAGGTCTTTGTCCAATTTCCATTTGTACTCTGAAACTGAGTGCTCAATGCTCTTTATGTTTCTTTGAAAGAGCATCATTTATCTATTTTGGTCAAAATATTCCCTTTCTCTGTTTGATTTTAAAAACAAATATGTATATGCTGCATGTTATTTGAACATTTTGTGATAGGTCTTGGCCTGGGGCACAATGCTCTTTATTCCTTGCGATAAGAACTTTCAGTTTTTATAAAGCAGGAACTTGGCATCACGGCTCTGCATATCAAGCTCCGTGCTACTGGTGGGAACAAGACAAAAACACCTGGTCCTGGGGCACAGTCTGCTCTCCGTGCTCTTGCTCGTTCTGGAATGAAAATTGGACGTATAGGTGAGGTTTTTGTTTCCTCGAAGGCAATTTTCACTGTTTTGTGTTCTAATTGAATGGACAGAATGTTATAGAATGATAACCTAAGCTATTATTTAAGGGCGAAGCTTAAATTATCCAAAAAAAAGAAAAACTGTAGGAATTAATTGAAAGATATGGCAATAGGAGTGCCTGTTGTCATTGCATTTTGAGCTTTACTTTCTTTGGTTTGAAACTTTGTTTTGTAGTTCATTTTCCAGTGTGTTTGTGATGATTTAATTTTAATTACTTTGTGTTTCAGAGGATGTTACTCCAATTCCTAGTGACAGCACCCGCAGAAAGGGTGGTAGAAGAGGAAGAAGGCTCTGAGTTTACTGTTCTTATCCTGTCCTGTCACAGCTGTCCTTATTCTTGCGCTCATGGTTTACATCTGAATTGGCAGACTTTTTAAATTAGCGACAATGCTATGCTACCTACCCAATTTTGAAACTATTTTGTAATTCTACAAATACTGGATTTGCCAAAGATTAATTTTTAGGCTTATTTGGAAACCTCTATTAAACTTAAGATTATGATTTGTGGCTTATTATAATATTATGATATTGCACCATTTATTTCACTTAAATCCAATTTCCCAGACAGCTGCCGAAGCCTGCCACTGTAGTTGTATCAGCTACAGCTACAGCTTCTGTGCTCCCATTTTTGGGTTATCTCAAAGCCTCAAACCCCTAATGTCGAATCTGGTGGGGCTCTGCCTAATAGTTGAAAAGATTACAATGGTCTTGGATTGAATTATTGTAATTTTGTTGGAAATTTAAAAAGATGTGAAGTGTCATTCCATTTTTCTACGGTAAACCAAACCCCCATCAACAAAATTAACTCTATTCTTTCTTCTGTTCATTATTCATCAGAAGAAAAGTACTTTGGACGGAAGGTAAACTGAAGAATGAACGAAGAGGTTCCCACAAACTCTGGCTTTTTTTATTAGCATTTCTTTATATATATATATATATATATATTGAATTTTCTTAATATTCATTTTGAGTAAATATGTATTTAAGTTGAGGTCATCCACGTGTGATACATTCTAGATCCTTTCCTTTCTTTGAAATTCAAAGATGCCCCTCTTTCATGTATAGGTGGGAGCGCATAACATGGAAATATAGAAGAAAACTCTCTAAATTGATGGCGGCTACTTAATTACATGTATCGTCCTTTATTCAACTTTGAAAATGCTGCTAGAAAGTGGCTTGACAATACGAAATTGGCAACAATTTTTCCCATCAACACCCTCCTCAATTTGAATTTATCACGTGGAATTAGTTGCAGACTTGTGTTCCTCCCTTTTTTTTTTTTTTTTTCCTTGGTGGAAGAACTGTAGCCGGTCCGGTCTCTCTGTTTCCGTTTGGATTCGAAACTCATTTCAACTCACTTTAATTCATTTCATCTCATTATTATAATTTTTTTTAATTCACACTAAATATAATAAATAATTTAACTTTTTTAAATATTAAAATAATAATAATATTAAAAATAATATTCTAACAATATTTTATTCAACTCATTTAAAACCATTTCAACTCATTTTTAAATTCAAACGAGATTTTTTCTTTTTCCTTATGGTATTAGGGTTTTTTTTCTTCAAAAAATCACGTTTGATGCTACCAAATTCTACTATTTTTCGATATTACCACAAAAGTATCAAATTTATCACTCAAATCCCATTTTGATGCACGAATCTCAGTTTTATCCCATTCTGATTGTTAAGATAAACAAAAAATAAATGACATTAAGCCATTTTAATGGGTGAATATTGAAGAATTAGCGTACATTGAAAAAAGAATAGTTAGGAATAAAATTCGGTGCCCTTTTTATTTAATGATAAAAAATAATATATACAAATTCTAAATACATAAATTTCGCGTAAGCATTTTATAAAATAAGTGAATCCAATTATTAAAGTGTGAAAAACTCACTTTTTTTTATGGAGTTCACATTTTTATAAAAGCCTCGTACAAGTCTTGTATATTTGGAATTTATATCTACCATTACTCTCTCGCTTCTATCTTTTTTTTTTTTTTTTTTTTCTTTTTTGGTTAATGATCAACTCCCTGTCTATGTTCGTCTCCTTGTTCTTCCAAAAAAAAAAAAAAGTGAGCCATGTGCTCGCGTCAATACAAGAGACACAACTGAATTGTATAAATATATATATATATTTTTTTTTCTCTCCATTATTTTAACTAAATATTGAATTGAATTCCCCTCTCATTAGTCATTCCCATGACAAGTCAAACCCTTTGATCGTTGAAGGGGGCGGGAAGAGAAAACTGCCGTCCCACGAGCACTTAACATCCATTATCCATTCATCGATCAACCAAACAAATGACATAATATATAGATAACATGACGTAGTTTTTCTGTCTGGTTCAATCAACCAAATAATAGTGATAAAGACGTGAAAGAATAAATATTTCAAAGTGGTGAAATATACAAAAAGTAGTTTTTTCTGTCTGGTTTAATAAGCGCGAGTGACTCTCTGGTAATCAAGTTGTTGTGCAACTGATCATGGCTAAATTAATTGAAGGTTAAGGTGGCCGAGGAAACAAGTGTCATGTCTTTACAATAATGCTTGCTACAACCACGACTAACTGGTGAGCTTAAAATGTCTTACGGGGAATAATTTCAATTGTTTGTAGATAAAATTTTGGATATATTTATAAAAAATGAATAATTCTTTCTTGTATAATCAATTTTATGAAATAAATTAGATTATAAATTTTTTTATGATATTAGAATCTGTCACGTGACATAACGAATGAGAGTTCATATTACTCATCCATTAAGAAAAATACTGACCGTGACAGTGTCTTGGACATATTTGATCATAGCTGGATCTTATTATCTGTGCCTTGTAAAGACAGAACTCTCTCTACCGCCGCCATTCAAAAAACTTCTTTAGACTCTTCCCTCTTATCTCCATCTATGCTCTGTTGATTTATTATTCAGCATTCAAACCCAAATTCCCCGGCAGTAAAAGCACTTGCCGCCCCCAAAACACCTTTCAAACAAACATTTGATCCTCCCCTAAGTACTACTTTACACCCCCTGTTTTTTTGACACCTACATTATATATAGTATACCCTCCCACACGCCGGCCATCTTAACCATTTCCCTCTTCCTCTCCAACTCCAAAAATAAAAAAGTAGATCAACAATATACATTAATGATCTCCATCATCAGTACCTCTGTCACCCCACTTTTGCCTTACCTCATCTGCTTCGTTGTCTTCCTCATCTTCTTCGAACAAGTCTCTTACTTGAAGAAGAAAAAATGGGTCCCTGGTCCTGCGTTTGTCTTTCCCTTCCTCGGCAGCGCTACCTCTTTGGTCCGTCACCCCACCCACTTCTGGGACCTCCAGTCCTCACTCGCCAAGTCCTCCGCTCTAGGCTTCTCCGCTAACTACATCGTCGGTAGATTCATTATCTTCATCCGCGACACCGACCTCTCCCATAAGATCTTCGCCAATGTACGACCTGACGCCTTCCATCTCGTTGGCCACCCGTTTGGTAAGAAGCTCTTCGGCGACCACAACCTCATTTACATGATGGGTCAGGATCACAAGGATCTTCGCCGTCGCATCGCTCCCAATTTTACTCCCAAGGCGCTCTCCACCTACACTTCTCTGCAACAGATTATCATCCTCGACCATCTTAAGAAATGGGTCCGCCTCTCGTCTCAGAGCGTGATGAAACCGATTGCACTGAGGAATCTGGCTCGTGACATGAACCTGGAAACTTCCCAGACAGTATTTGTTGGTCCTTATTTGGGCCGAGAGGCCCGCCAGAAGTTCAAGGTAGACTACACTCTCTTCAACGTTGGGCTCATGAAGTTGCCCATTGACTTTCCAGGGACGGCGTTTCGGAACGCCAGGCTCGGTGTTGACCGGTTGGTCAAAACTCTCGCTGTCTGTGCGGAACAGAGCAAGGTGAGGATGGAGACGGGAGAGGAGCCGTCTTGTTTGATCGATTTCTGGATGCAGGAGACTGTGAGGGAGCTGACGGCGGCATCCAGAGCCGGCGAGCTAGCTCCTGCTCACACCAGCGACCTCGAGATTGGCAGCTACCTCTTCGACTTTCTCTTCGCTGCGCAAGATGCGTCGACGTCGTCGCTGCTGTGGGCCGTGACGCTCCTCGACTCGCATCCTGAGGTGTTAGCAAAGGTTCGCGAGGAGGTTGAATCCAAATGGTCGCCGGACTCGGATTCCTTGATCACGGCGGAGCAGCTGGGGCAGATGAAGTACACGCAGGCAGTGGCGCGTGAGGTATTGAGGTACCGAACTCCGGCGACCATGGTGCCCCACATAGCCGGGGAGGACTTTCCGTTGACCGAAAATTACACGATTCCGAAGGGTACCATCGTATTTCCATCGGTGTACGAATCTTCATTCCAGGGTTTCAGCGAACCGGACCGATTCGATCCGGATAGGTTCTCAGAGGAGCGACAGGAAGATCGGATTTTCAAGCGGAACTACCTGGCGTTCGGAGCCGGGGCTCACCAGTGCTTAGGCCAGAGGTATGCACTGAATCACCTGGTCCTCTTCATCGCGATGTTCGCCACGTTGCTGGACTTCAGGCGCCACAGAACGGACGGCTGCGATGAGATTGCGTACGTCCCCACTATTTGCCCCAAAGACGATTGCATGGTTTTCCTCTCGCAGCGGTGTGCACGGTATCCGAATTTCTCCGTACGAAAGGTCTAAAATGCCCTTATTCCCTGGAGCTGGTGGTGGTTGGGGTGGGGTAACAGGTAATGTTGTTTGTTTGCCATATTTGTCGAGGGATTGGTCAGGCCGTGTTTTTGTCTGTTCATGTTGTAATCTTTTCGTTTTTTTTTTGTAAAGAGCTTGTGGACGGTTAGGATTCTTTGGAAAGGAGTGTGTGGATCATTGAATGGTGGATCATTGGGTGGGCGTGGAGAATCATTTTTTAAAAAAATAAAAAATAAAAAGGGTCTGGGCCTGACTTCGATAACAAACTCTAAAAACACGTGCCGTAATTGTATGGAGTTGTTCTTGTTTGTATTACAAGATGTTGGACATTTTCCCCTTGCAACTTTTACAAGTATGGTGCCAAAACGAAAGAAGTCGAAAATACGGAACCTTAACATAAATGATCAAAGTCATAGGATTTAGCTTTCAACTTTTGACAGTTTTTGGTTACCATTTACGTAATATATAATTTTATATTTGACAATTTTTTTATATGATATAGAACGTGTAATAATGAATAATAAAAGATTTATTCTTATATATATATATATTAATTAGTTGTAAAATAAATGAAAAATAATTATAAATGTTATAATTTTTTTTTAATGCATAGTTCCTAGAGGCAACCCAACTACTTCCACGTGGCGCTGCTGTCACACTGCCCCTATCCATCCGCAATATATTATGGCATGAACTTTACAGTAGAAAAAGTTCATTTGGTTGGACGCATGCATGCCACTTGTCCCAATATGTCCAGACTCATATACAAATAATACATTCATATATATCCTAGTTGTGGAGTAAGGTGCAATGCACATTTTTTTAATGACTAATATTCATAAAAGAGAGCTTCTATTTATCTGTCTCTTTCTTACATACATCACACCAAATCTAGCTTTATTTTTTATTTTTTAGTGAAAAACTCACCCATCAAGTACTCCCTCCCAGCCTCAAAATATGAAAGCGATATGAACAAGAACCCAACAGAAATCTATTATACTGGAAATGGACATGCCGACATGGTCCACAATCACAAGCATTGGGGACCAAATGACCAATACCCAGATCAAAGTTCACCTCTTTGAATCCAAATCCTTAGTCAATTTATAAACTCCATACAACATACACAACTCAGATAAGATTAAAGTGATTCTTTAGAACAAAACCACTGTGTTGGAGCTATAGTTGAGACTTTTTTGTAGGTAAACGGTTTGGGGGTCGATAAGGTTGGCGAAAATGGAGAGAGTACCACCGGGAAAAAGGGAGGAAATGTGAGTTGTGGTGGACCTTGAAGTCCGTGCTATGGTAAGAGGGGATGGGGAGGAGCTTTATGCAGGTGGCTATGCCAAAGAACCATAATAGGTGTGGCATGGATGTAGCTCCTTGAAGACCCATTTTTTGGAAGCATGTGAAGCCAAGACTCACACATGTGGCATCTCATCAAACACCTCACTAACGTCCAAAAGATGCAACCTCTGGTCTATTGCAATTGGATCTCCATGCAACGAAATAGAAAAAGTTGATTGCAGGTCTTCAAATTTCATTTCCAGGCCCTTTCGATTGGCCTTAATTTTACTAGTTCACTAGAAAATTGCAGGGAGAGAGGGATTCAGAGAGAGGGAGTCTCATTCACACCGTAGCGTCACCGTTAGCCACCCCTATGGCATTGCACCACCACCACCAGGCTCGTCTTTCGCCGATGACCCCTCTACTTCCTTCTTTCCTCCAGCTGACAATCCCTGATTTGTGATTTGCGTAGAAACTTGTGTGGTGATTTTGTGGTGATTTCTGTGATGATTTTATGATATTTTGCTGTGACTTTATAGTGATTTTACTGTGAGAATGTAGAGAGAGATGCGGATACAGAGAGGGACGTAAAGGAGAAGAAGAAAAGCGTAAAATACGTAACATTGTTTATTACTATTTATGTATTACTGTTTATTAATATTCATATTTATAGCGATTTTTAAGTATAAGGAAATATTGCAATTTACATGGTCCATACACACACACACATATATATATATATATATATATCTACTTATATATAAAGGGCGAAGAGGTTTGTAACAGTATTTTCGTCTAACATTTTTTTTTCCAATTTTACCCATACTTTTATTCCAAAATCTCGGTTTTGCCACTGACATTCTTCCCATTTTACCCCTGGTTCTCCCGTGCGCGAGCCCCTCCTCTCCTCTCCCCCGTCCGTTTCATCATTTGCTACGGTGCGCCGTCGCACGCCGTCGTACTCGACACCGCTGCTCTCATTCTCTTCCTCTCCGACCGGCGTCCATTCCCTTCCAATATCAGCCCCTCTCGTGCCGCCGTTGACCGCCACAAGCGAATCCAAGCCGCGGCTCGTCCGATTCTTCATCGCCTCCAGTGCGCCGCCGCACGCCGGCGTGGCTAACACCGCCCCATCCATTCTCTTCCCCTCCGTCCGGCGTTCCTCCCCTTCCAATATCAGCTCCTATCGTGTCGCCGTTAACCGCCACGACGAATCCAAGCCGCGGCTCTTTTTTTTTTTTAAATTAATTTTAATTTTTTTTAATTTCATTTAATTGTTTTTATAGGGGCGGCTGTGTCTTTATTGTGTTTTATTTCCTTTAATTTTAAATTATGTAAATTTTGAATTTAATTGTTACATTTCAGTATAAACTATTTTTTTCCTTTTATTAATGATTTTTGTTTAATGATTTATTAAAAAATAAACTTAAATATTTTTTTTTTCATTTCTAGATAAATTGAATAGTTTATTAATTAACTTGAAATTAATTACACTATTTGAGGTAAATCTATAATTTCTAATGTACTATAGTTTATTTAATTTTTTTTAAAGGAAAATGATAGGGTTACTACTCTCCTACTACTCATTTACTACTCTTTTTATATTTGATTTTTTTAAAAAAATTTTATTTTATTTAATGATTAAGGAATTGATTATTAATAAAATTATATATTTTTTTAATTTTTTCGATTAAAGATGTTAAAAAAATACTTCAAAGAAAATGATAAAAAAATAAAAAATTTGAAATTAACTATAAATAGTAATTGGATAGTAATAGGGAAGTAACCCTATCATTATCTTTTTTTAAATGTAAAGGATGAGACTTTATAAAATATATGATTAAATTATTTAATACTTACCACTGTCATTTTGAATTTTAAAACTGACACATTATATATTTATTTTGGAAATAACAAATATACAACATGCGTATCCAACTATAATTATTAAGAGTAATAATAGTAGGTTGGTTAGTATAATTACAAATTTTCATAAGGAAATAAATTCTAACTCCTTAATAATTTAAAAATATAATATGTCATTATTACTATTTTATTTAGCCAAGTGTGAAAATGTTAAATAAATTAATGTTTTTCATTATTATTATTTCTTATAGTGTTTCTGTTTTAATAATATTAAAAAGAGTTATGAAAACTTTTGAAGTAAATTAAGATGATCTGGTTTGCATTCTTAAATTAAGAGCTAAACTGTCTTTGAACTAACGTAATAATTTAACATTATTTGTAGTGTTAAATAGTCTAGAATATGTTAATATATATTAGAACATTTTTAATTTTTTCCTTCTTTGAAAATTTATATAATGTTGGAGGGACTTAGATGAGATGAAATTTTATAAAAAATAATTGAAAGAGAGAAATAGTTAAATAAAAAATATTATAAAATTAAAATATTATAAGACACTTAGATTATAATTTTATAATATTATTTTTATTTTGAAATTTAAAAAGATAAATTATATTTTATTTGAAATTTGAAATTTTGAGAAAGTTGTAATGATTATTTTAAAAGTTTTGTATTTCAGTTATGTTTAAAAAAGAGATGGGATATGATATGAAAATTTTGGAATAAAATCTATTTTCAAATAGACTTTTATTTGAAAATAAGTAAGGGATGAACAGTGTTCTTATCAATTTCTTTCTCACTTTTTTCCTGTTTTTCTCATCAAATTCAGTTCTCTTATGTTTTTGCTCTTTTGCCGATTAGGTGAGTTTGGATACTGAGATTTTTTTTTTATAGGTTAGATCCTAATTGAGATGAGATTAGTTTAATTGAAAATGAAAAGTTAAATAAAATATTGTTAAAATATTATTTTTTAATATTATAGAAACATTAACCTTTTAAACAATAGATTTTAGTAAGCTTAACCAAACAATATTTTATTTTTAGTAAAAAAAATAATCTTAATTTGCTTATAGATGTTACATTTCATTTAAGTGCATTCAATTCTTGAGTTTGCTGCCTAACAAGATCCAAGATTCTCACTATTGGATATAATCATTGATATTAAGATTTATAATATGAGATAAAAAGGGAAATTAGTCAAAAATTCTTACTCATATGCTGCTTGTGATAATATGATGATTTACTTTATACGATAATTCTATCTAAAGTTGGTCAAATCTTATTATCTATTATACATCTCACAGTATTTAATAGTAGATAATTGGACACACGTGCAGCACACGTTGCCCTAACTAGTTTATATATATAGGGCGGCAAAGCAACGGAGTTGTTAGGTGTTCTTATTAATTAAGACGTGATAGATAGGTTTCTGTTTTCTTTTATCTTTATTTAGCATAACAATGGAGTTTTATTTGTTAGGTGTTCTTATTCATGTGGTCTATCTAGCTATCTATTTCCCATGCATTGGTTTGGTTCCTTTTCACAAGTAATTGCATGCATGTCTTGGCTTTCTTTTCTGACTTCTAACTTCCTTCGATTACTCCGCCATTGACTTACACAAGTGCTCATGGTTACTTTGACCAACTTGAGATTTTGAAGTCACAAGTATTAACACGTGTTATTGATGACCAAATATCCCCCTTTTTTTTTTCCTTATGGTAATTAATGTCCTTGAGTTTTCATTTGTCAACTTTTAAAAAAGTTCAATACATGCACCCCCTATGTGCATTGATTGGACCCCAATCCCTTTTGGAGCATTGAACTTGCCTTTTAACTTCATGTCAATGAATAAAATTGGTGTGTTTCATCTGAGAAAGGTCACATGCAAAGTTTGTATTGGCTATTGGGTAACCACCGATTGCCTAGCCATATGTACTGTATTGAGAAAACCAACAAACTCTTTAAAACACTAAGATCTAGATCTAGGGAGGGGAAAAAAAACGATTTTAGCCAAGAATATTCTAAAGCCAAAATCATATTTGAAGGGATAAAATATCACAATTCATAGTTGGATCTAGCCTATCAAGTCACCACTAAAAATAACTAAAAAATAAGAAAGAGACAAAAAAAGATATGAGCATGCAAATGTTAGGAGGGATCGGAGGCCAAAGAGAGCAAGTTAGACATGTCAAGTGACTCAAGTCACCTCATGGTAGGAGATTAGAAAAAAGAGAGGGATCAGACAACTTTAAAAGGATCTTCTTCTTCTACAACAGAAGAGGCTCTCAACTTCTATTTGCTCATTTTCTTCTTCAACCCCGGAAATAAGCGCTCCAGAGGGAATTTTTTCTCCAATAAATGGATCTCCAGCTTTTTTTGTGCAATTAGATATGAGGGACCACGAGTGACTGTAAACAAATACATTATAGTGGAAACTTCTCTCCCTAAACTCTAGTGGATGTAGGCCTAGTGCCTAACCACATAAATCTTTGTGTTCATCTATTTTTACTTTCTCTGCACTTATGTTTTCTATTCATCGCCATGGACGTACGCATTGCCACCGTACAGCTGTATAAGAACACTACCGAGGGCTCCAAACAATACCGATTAAGGCCTTGTCAACTCAGTGGGCCGGAAATGACTATTTTTCTTCTTTTGGCCTGTTGTGCGATTTTTCCAGCATTAACACATATATGATTCACGAGTTATTCTATTCTCAAGTCAGTTTATAGAGCATGTTATCAACATTACTTAAATGATAAAATTTGATTAGTAAGATTCAAGTTTTAAAATTTATAAATTATGTCATATAAGCACTTCTTCACTACACATGACTGAATTGATAATATAATTTTTTTCACAATCCACTCGGCAAATAAATTTACGCACGCACGAAAAAGTACAAAAATGTGAATAACTCTTTTAGCTTGAAGGTAACAACACGGCTTAACTTACTACAAATGCACTATGTATAATCGTATATATCATAAACTATTCTCAAGCTTATGATTAAAAATTGTGTTTTAATTACCATGACAAAGAAATCAATTTTTCTCTCCATTGCAAATATTATGGCTAGTAACATGTAAAAAAATATAACTTATATAATAATATTGAATTATATCCAAAGTTTGGTTGATTTTTGGATGATAGGTCATCAATTGCATCAATTTTTTCAACAGGCCATGCACGGTCCAACGAGGTACAACGTTTGACTGGAAAGATCAACAAGGCACAAAGCATAATATTACCTGATCACCACTTTCTTATAACATTTTTTCCCCTATAATTGATAATTGAAGACGAATTTGGTAATTGACACTTAAAGCCTCATTTGTTTTTGTAAATGAGATAAGATGAGATAAGATTTTTTTATATATGTGTGAATAATATTGAGATATGTGAATTGAGATGAGATGAGATAGTTTTGTTAAAATATATGTTTGTTTATAGAGATGAGATGAAAATGTTTTGATTTTTTTATATAAAGAAGAAAAATTGGGATCCGCTAATAATTGTTTTTTTTTTTGGTTAATATTTTATGAAATAGTATTTGAAAAAGTGGGACCCACTAGCAACTTTTTGTGTATATTTATTACCGAAAGATGAGCACGGGAGAGAGAAAGGAATATTTGCCTCTGGGATCCACTAATATTTATCACTAGGACCCACTCTGTAAACGGTATTGTGCTAATAGATGAACACGAGAGAGAGAAATAGTATGGCTCCACTGGCAGCTTTTTTTGTGTATAATACAGTTGATGAATAGTGATAAAATAATAAGAGATGAAATGAGATAAGATAAGATGAGATAAAAAATTAGTGTTTGTTTTCAAAGAATATTTGACCGTACAAAACTTAGAAAAATTTTCCAAATTTTATATTTCATCTCTAAAAGCAAACGAGGCCTTAATTAGCTGGTCAAAACGATAAGGGAGGAAAAAAAAAAATCATAGCATACGTGCCTTTTCCAAGTGTGCATCATGTGGGCTTCACCTCTGTTTCGTGACTAATTGTTTTATAACCCGTATATTTTGGAGTCTTCTAAATTGTAAGGATATACTTAGAAAATTTAAATTTATAATACAAATTTGGATTCAATTCTTTTCAAAGTTATTAATTGAATGTATACAGTTATAAAGAAATTTTGTAAAAGTAAACTTATAAATTGACGTGACTTCGTGTGATTTATTAGATTTATTTTATAATAAAAATAATTTTACAATCTAACATATCGTATTAAGCCACGCCAAGTTGTTAGTTTATATTTGTAAAATCATTTTATGACTAAAAGTATTTCTTAAGTCATTATAGAAGAGACACTATACACACTATTGATGTAGTAAAATTTATATTGCAAATTAAATCATGTCATATCAGTGATGTTACAAATATAATCTTTCTTCATTTCAGTTCAAATCAAGTAATTTTTTTTTTTCTGAATTATCAAATCAAGTAATTGATTGTTCATTACACAAGCGTAAACAAGCCGAGTTCGAACGAGTAAGAAGTGATTTAAGATTTTTTTCATTTAATTTTTACTTCTTTTTCAAGTTGAGCTTGCGTTATACTTGATTTTGATAAAGTAGGATTATTTATATCATATCTTATATGTTTATTTACTAATTTTGATAAACAAATTCTGATTTCCTTTTTAGTATCATTATGAAGTTGATATATACATATATCAATCATTATATTTGTAAAGATTTGAAAAATAGGTATTATCACGCCCTGCACCTAGAGGGTTAGGAAGTGAGTTTATGCGACTTAAAATCAAAGCCCAACCATACAAGTATAAACTCCATATAATATAGGAAAAAGCTCTATAACATGTGAAACTTATTTATTTTGAAAAAATACGTTCCTATAGAATAAAGAATCCCCTAAAATCTCAATAAATGCATCATTATTTTAAAATGGTGCATTTGTTTTTATTATTTCAAAAGAAAATAACTAATTTATTGAATAAAGTCCTCTAATGATCTCTTGTACCTCTTATGCACTTGTTCCATAATGCTAAACTAATCTTGCCCTTCCTATTCTTGATCTTTAGTTGGAACTTCAAAGCCATCTGAAAAATATTGAATATAAACGGATGAGTTATCAATAACTCAATAAGCAATGAACATATACTAGTGTGTAAACATGAATCAGTTATAAAATACAGAACAAAACATAAGCTCAACATAACAGAGTGATATTTCATAAACATTAATTTACAACAATAATAAAGACAAAAGACATTTGACATAAGTATAACTGGAATTACATCATAACATAATAGAGGCTATGTTTACCCTGTAGTTGGATTGTGTAAACATCGACAGCAAACCAAGCAAAACATAAGTGAAATCTCCATCTTTTAAACTCACGTGTTGTGATGCTCCCAACCTTCGCTCGGGATGGATTAGAGAATTAGAGTGTTGAGATGTGTAACATAAGGTTACATACTCCCATTCATGACAGTTAATATGAAATGCATCTGGCAATATGCAATAACTGCAGCGGAATAAGAGCGACTAAATAAAATTTATGCTAGGATAAACTAAAACATCTCAATTTCATTTATAACCATCATTAGTTCAAAACATAAGGTAGTATAATTTTAGTACAATTATTCTTGCTAAGAAGTCTCTATGGCTAAATCAGCTACTTCATGCATTCTAAATCATGAATGGTTAGGGTTATAAACATCAAGATGAGGTCCAATCTTTCATCAAGGTCTGGCTCCTCTTCAATCTATTAGATTCACTGGTCCATCTTCGTCAAGTCCTAACACAACTTCTATTATTCTGAGTGGAATGATAGTGAGTCTGCAAGAGGGTGAAATTTACTTGAAATTTCAGTAAGTTAGACAGCCAACATGCATAAAGATAAATTATGCGTGATGAATGATAAATATGAAATGTATGCGATGCAGGAAAAAAAACTAGTATATGTCTCCCATCTATATTCCTTAACATTTTCAGAAAATTGAGACACATTTTCTTATAAAGAAATTTTTTCACTTCAACTGTAAAAAATATAATTTCATCATAACGTTTCATCATTATTAGCAATTCTCATTTAATCATAACATTAACATCATAACGTGTGGTATCTTCACAATTCAACATATGCAACGTGAGTACTTGCTAGTGACTGTAATACAACTCATATTGAAACTATGTTGTCTGCAGACTCGTTCTCAATGCATTGGTATTATAACATAATATTATCATAACATGTGCACCCACCAGCCTTAGGTGTCATAACATTTGATTTCGCTCCGGCGTTCTTTAAAAAGAACCAATTTGAAGCTCGTTGGTTGTTCTTTGTGAACCTAGGGATTATCACTTCATTTTTTTATCACTCCAGAGTGGACAAAAGAGTTCAATTAAGATAATTCCCCATCATATCATTTGGGGTCGTGACAAAATTATTTTCATACTATGCTTGAAAATTTTAGTTCATGACATGTGCATATATAGCAAACTCTCATGTGAAAATGACGTTTATATGCATTATGCTAAAATGATAAAAATTTCACATGTCATATAAGAAAGTAGTCATGTACTCAATGTATCATATAACATAATATTTCATGTTCAAAATGACAATTATAACATGAATATAGCATTTATCAATAAATTATAAATAACTTATCGATGCGTAAGTTAGAAGCTAACTTACAAGTTGCCCGAGTTTGGAAAGTTTGGAAAAATGTATCGGCTGTAATCAAAGTTGTGCTAAGATAGGATTTGAACTACTATAGAAGATGTTCATAATCAAAAGGTTTCAAAAATAGATATTTACAAAAATATCCTTAAACTATCAAAAATTACCACTACAACCCTAATTTTTCACTATTCGTAACCTCACTCTAAATTTAACCAAATTTCATAGAACTCATATTTTGTATATTCTAAAACCATATATGCTCTTGGAATTCCAAAAATCAAAGTGGAACTAGCCCAAATATATTAAACTTGTGGCATGCAGTCTAGTTGATGTTTAAGTGTAATTTCAACTATTGATCACTATGAATGCATGCATATTTAATTTTCTTTAATTAAAAATAATCACTATAACCCTTAAAGATATGTTAAAAGCTTAATCTTGGGGTTCATCTCGATACTTAATCATGGTTAAAAACCTTAATTTCTATTAAACTAGTCCTTAAGCATGCATGATATCTCTTAATCTTTTTCATCAAAAGTCTCAAAAATTAGAATTAAATCATGCATTTATCTTCTTATCTCAATCACAAGGTTTTCTAAATACTCATATTTCAAGTTTAGGTGAAATAAATCAAAACTCCATAAGTTAAGCATGATTTAATCAAATCGTGCATGCTTTGATGATCAACACAATATAGAATTAAAACTTATTATGGCATACTTTTGATCTCAAAATCAAACCTTCAAACATCATTCTAAGACATTTATACATCATATCAAAATATGCTAAGACATGCCATAGCTAAAATTCTCACTTAAAACAATTTAAACACTTAATCCACATCCTTAATGAACTCGGTTTTGAATTAAGCGTGATAACATTTTCTAAACTCATCCAAAAATCACTTCAATACTTAAAAGCAACACATAATATGTAAACTAAGATCTAGGACAAGAAAACTTACAATTTCCGTGGCCCTCTAAAGCTCCCAATACAAGAACTCTCAACAATCTTCCCAAGAATACTCAAGAACATTCGATTTCCACTCACTTGCACTCTGAGAGGAGAAGAGCTCTCAAGAACTCAAGAGGAGTTTGAAGAAAAGGTGTGGAGGAAATGAAGGAGTGAGGGGGGTTTTTATAGTGCTCAAGAGTAAGGGTGTTAGCCGGTCGGTTCAGACCGAAGTTGATCTGGTCCGGTCTCGATCCCGGTCCAAGAAATAGAGGATCGAAGTTGGTCCGATCCGGTCTCGGTTTAGGGGTTTTCCCACCCCAGACCGGACCAGATCGGACCGAATTAAAAAAATATTATTTATATAATAATTGTATAATTTATTATGTAATTTTGATGTAACCTATCACCATTAAAAATATAAAATTTCAAATATGTTATTAACAAATTAATATTCTATCAATTAACTAATGTATAATATCAATTAACTAATTATATAGTAATTATATAAGTTAATAATGTAATTTTCATCTAATTTATTATCATTGACCATATAAATTATTTTTTTATTAAGTTAGTTGCATAATCTATATGAATAATTCACTTAATTTTAATTTAGTATTTTAAATAATTTATTATTATTATTTTATTTAAAAAAATAAAAAAATAATTGGGTCGGACCGACTGAACTGATAGCTATTGGTTTGGTCCGGTTCCTAGGGATGTTGGGTCCAATCCGGTCCAAGGAAAATGATGATTGAACCTTGAGTCAAGAGGGGAGAGGATGCCGGCCATGGTTTATGATGATTGGGTGGAGTGGGTGGTGGGTAATGAGTGCCACCAAGTCTGTTGTGTGTGTCATCCTTGTGCAGTGAATAGTGCCCTAAAAACCACCATGATCTCATCAAGTCAGGTGCTGCAAAGAGGCTAGGGGGTGCAGAGTTTCCATGGTGTAGAAAAGAAAAGAAAATAAAAGAAAAAATAAAACCAAGGTATGATACCATGCCATGATGTGTCGGTTAGGTATTTTAAAAAAATCTGGCAGTTTTTCAATTTATTCTTGCATCATCTTTGTTTTATCTACATGACTGATTTGTGCAAATATCATGATACTCCTTGAAAACTTTTCCAGGTGGTAGAAGGTGGAGGGTTGGCTGCCATGTGATGATAGAGTGACAGATCAAAGAAGAAGGTGAAATGGAGATGGTTGCCGAGTGGTGTTTTGCACAAAAAGCCAATCAGTTTTGGCTTTATTTAGGGTGGCTTGGAGTCATGGTTCACCATGATGACTGGAGGGGCTCTTGGGAATTGGAGGAGAATGGAGGTGGTGTGTGGTGGTGGCTCAGCCATGAGCAGAAGTGCAACCAAAACACAAGTCATTCGTTTTCCATCTAACTAGTGTTTAGGTGCATTCGGTTTGGGGTGTTTTGTTTGATTCTTGGAACCAATTTCTTCTACCACTAGGTCTGCCTTGAGAATGATATTTTGAGGGGATGAAAGACAATAATGCCCTTGAGAAAAAGGCAAAAAAAGATTGGACTAAGGGCTATTTAGTCCATTGCACACAAGGGCACAAGTGTGATTGGTGTGGATTTAAGGTTTTGACATATCATTAACCTTAATTACATGTGTGGAGATTTATCTAAAGTTCTAATATGATCTAAGAATGATGAAATAGAATAATAAAACAAGAAAATGTCAGATAAAAAAGGTGAGAAATAATTAAAAAGAAAATTAAGCTTAAAACATGGTTTAAAGATCACTAATCATGGATAAGTTGATCCATGCTCTTAACCCAAGTTCAAAACTTAATTTTGGGTCCAAAGAATTCCTTAGGGGTGTGGGGCACAATGTAGGTTTGAGGAAACCAATGATATAGTGTATGTGAGTTTCAATTAGAAGTGGGAAAATGCAAGACAATATTTTAGGCCTTGTTGGGCTTAAAAATGCCATGAGAGTGAGTTGCATGGTTCATGGGCTTTGGGTGTGGGTTGATGAGAGGCCTCAAGATCCACAACAAAGGGGCTTGAAAGGTTTGATTTAACGTAAATGGACTTTGGGTCAAAACTAACATCAAGTTAGGCCAAAAATGTTTTATGCCTTCCTCACACTTGGGCCAAGTCTTTTTAAGGCTAACCCACCAAGATTTAAACTCTTATAAGGCTTCTAAGTGTCGGCTCATAACATTTTAAAGGGACTTAAGTGAAGCACTAATGAGCTTGCTTACTAAATTGCTCAAGCTTAACTCTCACGTTTAACAACTAATGACTCTAAGCGCCATAGTTTAATGGACAAAATAAACATAACTAACTCCCAAAGAAAAAAATATATAATTATAATAATAATTTTCATGCTAAAAAGAAATAAAGCCCAAAAATATAATATAGTATCATAATCTTATTCTAAGGGAGATTAAGGGTGAATCCTAATGGATAATTAGGCAGGGTGTTACACGTGCCAAGTGTGCACACATGAAAGACCCATTCAAAAAACTACATCGTGTCCAAAGTAGGTGTACCAACATAAATTTTGGTATCAACATATAACATTGCCCACAGTTTTACGCTTGTGGTAAGGTCAGGACCGAAACATAAATATAATGTCATGCTAAATGGTTTTTAGTTTCAATATCATATTATAACAAAGCACTAAGTAGATAAGTATCATATACATTTATAATCATATAAAAGTTCCAAACTTCCTATTTGCTCTTTATACAATTAAGAACAGAATAACAAAATTGTCCATGTCTATACCATTCATGTCAAGAATATTTTATTTTTTATTCATATACGAAGAATAGTACAGAAAATAATCAAGATTATTTTCATAACAAAATGGGCAGATATTTCATAAAATCAATCTGAATTAGTTTTTAGGAAAAGTTTAAGCATAGAAT
Source organism: Juglans regia (assembly GCF_001411555.2). Taxonomy (NCBI): domain Eukaryota; kingdom Viridiplantae; phylum Streptophyta; class Magnoliopsida; order Fagales; family Juglandaceae; genus Juglans; species Juglans regia. The sequence goes on from NC_049903.1 coordinate 12,144,468, forward strand.
CACCGCTTACCTAACTTTTGCAGTATATTATCTAAACTTTGAACTTGAACAATGGCAGTATCATGACCTAATCTCGAAAATATTACTAATATATTAATAACTCATACGAATATAAGATCAACTTAACTAATAAAATTTTATAGCATAAACTACAGCTCAATATGAGCCGATAAATGGCACATACACAAAATAGTTCATCATTGATGCCTCAGGTTTATAATAGCATAAGTACATTGTCCAAAACACACACTCCACCAATAGATTATCCCAATAACCTCATTGATTCACTTAAAATTCACCACAACACATGTTACTATTTACAATCTTATTCACCAACAACTCACATTTTAAGTTCATCTCCTCCTCCGTCCATGACATTACAAACAGGTGATTCTCCAATCATCAAGCAGCGGCGGGGGCGCTAGATGTCCCACTGCGGCTTCGTTTGGATCTCAAACTCATCTCAACCCATCTCAATTCATCATTACAATTTTTTCAAATCTCAATACAAAATATAATAAATAATTTAATTTGTTCAAATTTTAAAATAATAATAATATTAAAAAATAATATTCTAATAATATTTTATTATCTTAACTCAACTCAACTTAACTCACTTCAACATCTAAACACAACTTGAGAGAGAGAATTAGCGTCGAGCGAGATAAGAAATAAAGGGAAAACCCTTTTCAGTCAAACGGTACGTTTTTTATTTTTTATTTTTTTTTCATCACTTAAAAAGAGAGGGTCAAGTCTCCCTTCTTGTGATTGGGCCGGATATTACAGGGTATTAGAAATATGATTTTTTTTTTCTTTGAACATTTAAAATATCCTAATTATAAATATAAAAACAATTTATTCAAGTTAATACTAGTCCAGTCGATATTTTATTTTTGGCGACTGCAGTCTGCTGCCAGGCCGGCCACCGTTGGGCACAGGCCAAATGCTATTTATTTTATATTTATTTTTAAATTTTTTTAAAAAATAAAAAATATCAATATATTAATAATTATTTCTTTAATCATTAATTTTTTTTTAAAAAAAATTAAATATATGATCAACATAGTAATTATAATTTTATATTTATAGATGATTCATTTATTAAATGAGTTGAAGTAAATTCAAGTTTATCCTTGCCGATTTCAAACTATTAGTAGAATAATTTTATACAAGTTATCGCTCGACCGATCTATACCTTGCACGTACACAAAATTATTTAACCATAGCTCCATATTTATCGTTCTTTACCGCATCAAAATTTTCTGTTGCTGGGGAGGCGAACGCTAAACCAGAGCCCCAAAAAAAAATCCCTAACCCCCCAATCCAAATCGCTACTCAAAACAATGAGCGAAGATGGGAAGGGCAGAGGACTCATTGACGATCAGCAGAGTCAATTTCACTACGGCACGTTTCAAGGCGTCGCCAACTACAACCCTCCCGCTCCGCAGCCACTGCCTCATCCTGTCGTCGGTTTTCCCCAGCCGGTTCCTCCGCCTGGATTCACTGTAGATTCCCGCTATAATCACCAACGCCATAATCATTATGGATACCAAACCGTTGAAGGTATGACACCTCTCTATCTGGGGATTTTGATAAAGGATGCAGGTATTTGTGAATTATTTCTCGGATATAATGTACGAGACTGGGTGGAAAAAACATAAAATGATTGGGCAATCAAACGTTGTTTTTTTATTGGTTACAGTGCAAATTATGGTAACTCCACGAACGGAGGTTGTGAGAAGGGCCCAAGACAAAAAAGAAAAAAAAAAGAACGGAGGGTCTAAATTTTATACTAAATTAGTTTTATTGGGCTATTATTTAATAATAACGTTGTGGTGCTGTTTAATTCATTTTTAAATGTTATAGCTTGAATGTATTGTATTATTTATATGAGGAGATTTGAAAGAATTAGTCAATTTAAATGGCATCTGTGTAAGTGCAATGATATGGAAGTTGAATTATTGAGCTAATCTTGCTCAAGATCTGTTTTCTTGCCCAAATGTGGCATGACATAACTCGGCTCTGATGTTGGATCTGAATGATCTCGAAAAGATGGATCTTACTTGAGTTTCTGCGCCTTGTGCTTTAATTTGGGATTACGACAGGTTGCAGAAACCATGCTTGTGATTCTGGGAGGGAGGGAAAGAGGATGCTATTTTTGAGAAATTTGGAGCTGGAAAAAGCTTGATCAGGATCTATTCTGAACTGAAAAAATGACATTAAGTACGGTTGAATAACAGAAGAAATTAAAATTTTGAATCTGAGTGCAAAGAGGGCCGTAGATGCTAGATGGGAAAACAACATCTGGCATCACATCTTTAGCTTGGGTAGAATTGCATGATGCAATACTTGCTGCAAAGTTGCTCAAATTAAGATCACTTTTGGCGAATTTAGAATTGTGGAATCTCTGACTTACAGTGATGATGCCTGGATTCATTACATTTTATGCCTTTTAACTTGTCATGTAGAAATGGCTTGGAGGTTTGAAGAACTTTTCAGCAACTGTTTTCATCAATTAGAAGGATGCTAGGATAGTTTCTTGCTATATATTATAGTTGTTTGGAGGGAAATAATGGAGTTATTTCAAATTGAGAATAGTTAGCAGGAAAATCATTTTATAATGGGATATGGTGGGGAGTAGACAATTAGTTTACATTGTGGTGGTTGAGTTTGATTAATTGGAAAATTTTCGAATACATGATGCTTAACAGTGGACTATCTTGTACTGTAATGTTGAATAGATAGAGTTGCCTCTGAGGTGGGCTATCTGAAGTGGTAAGGGCCTTGGGCTTGGTTGTATGCTCCCTCCAACTCTAAGGTTCAAATCCTTTTGGATGCAAACATTTTTGTCGACATCATATGTCCACAGCAACATGTAAATTGGGTATAATCCTAACCTCAACAAAATTATTTTCTCTTAATTGAAAACTAAAATAAGTTGTTATGTTTTTTCTTTTTTGGCGTTCGTAATGAGAAAGCACGAACCTGTCCATAGCCGTATTCTTCATAGTACTGCTTCTGAATAGCAGAGCCGAAGTAGAGGGACGTGTTGTATATGAGATATGAAGAGTGCTTCGTCAAATTTAGCAGCATGAAATCGAAGTTCAACGCCACCACACTACGTTCACATACCCAAAACGAAAAGATTTAACAAAAATGAAAACCTATGGGAATGAAATCCAGGCCGAGCTCCAAAGATTGGGAATGCTCATTGGATGAACTTCGATGCTTTTCAAATTTTGATAATTGTGTATATTAATTACTTATTGATATTGCTGATAATGAGCAAGTTCTTATTGATATTCTTGAAAAATTTCAATCCTCATGATATTCTTATGCTGTTCAAGGTTATGCCATTGTTGAGGGAAGACCTGTCAGTGAGCCGTCACTTCCTTGCTGTGGTATCGGCATGGGCTGGGTCCTGTATGTATGGATGTTTCTTAATTACGCCACTTTAATTTCATCAATTCTCTTCATATGTGTTTTAGGGGTGACAATAGGACTTGTAGAGTCAAAAAAATTGAAAAAAAGGAGTTTTGCGGTTTCTAGCTGGCAGTGGCCATGCATTAATGACATGAGGGATTTTTGGAAGAATATATATAGATACACATTTTACTGGGCCCAGTATGTTCATAATATATGCCGTATACAATGATGAAATCTTAAAATAGTCAATTGACTTGGTCAAACGAACAACTTTGGGCAATCATAGGTTTCGTTTGGCCATGGAAAGAATTTCTAGTCCCACACACTTTTCATGTAAGTTTAAGTTGCCTCTTGAGTGCTCTTTTATTGGCAATATTGGCTTGCCATTGCAATGCGCTTATTTGACTTCTGCAACTGTTGTGTATTTATGGCTTAATAGCTCTCCCAGACCTAGTTGTAGACTGACTGTCTTTAGCTAAGGCAGATGGTTGCTTTGCTGCCTATAGTTACTCATGGGCAATGGCACAAGACAAGAGTTGCATGAACAGAGCATTTCAGTAATTGGGTGAGCTTTTTTTGTAGTGGTTGTAATCGACAAGTGACAACTCTTGCTTTGATTTTTTTTTTTGCAAGGTTTATAACTGGATTCTTTCTTGGTGGCATTCCCTGGTATATTGGAACTTTTATTCTACTTTGTGTACGAGTGGATTACAGAGAAAAACCTGGATATGTTGCATGCACAGTAGCTGTAAGTGTTTGTATTATACAGTATCTCATTTTTCTCTTGCATCATGATGTTCACTGGTTATGTTATTTGTTTTCAGCTTCATGATTCCTTGTCCTAATATGGACTTCTTCAATTAGTCTTGCTGGTGGTGTTATAGATCTTTTGAGACTAGTTGTTTCTCTTCAAATGGCAATTTATTCATTTACTTTCTAAACTTGCAATTAGTGCGATGGCACCACAGTTCACAAAAATAACTCTGTCTTAATTACTCACGTTCTGGGAAGTAGTAGATAAGCTTCATGACCCCCTTCAACCTGACCTATTGAATGGACAGTTCGTGTTTGGGAATAAAAGCTTAATGTTTTAACTTAAAGGAGGGGCTCCTCTTTACTTATTCCATGGTACATATAAGTTTGTTAGGAATATTCGGTGCTGGAAGTATTTAGAGTGTGCAATCTAAACTATAGTGTGAACAGTTAGTTATGACAAATTTATTCAGTTGCAGTAGCAGAGGAAAGCTTTTGTTCAAGAGTTGAAAGAGATTAGAATAAGGGGAAATATGCTTTCTACTTTCCAACTAATAGGTGTTCTACATTTTGAACAAAAAACTATTAGAATTGACATGTTGTATTTCTCAATTAAAAAAAACAAACAAACAAACAAATAACACTTGTTCAATTCAGACTGTTAAGGTGGATGAAAAATAGTTAAAAATAGGTGACATAAAATAATCTTGACAGGATATGTACATTACAACTTTTTAGTGGTCTGCGGGTAAAATCTGCCAGCTTTGTTTTTTAAAGTTTAGAACGCCTGCTAATTGGAGAGTGAAAGGTATATTTTCAGCGTAAAATAACTATGAAAGTTTCAGTGAGTTGTTTGTAAGAGTGCCTTGGCTAACCTCCTTGCTAGTAGGATGGTTTTTAGGTTTGAGAGATTTTATGCCCATGATGTGTGTTACGGTACCATTCCTTTAAACTAGGCGGGGTCCCGTTCCATTTGTGGTTTCAAACTTCTTGCTAAAATGTCTAATCTGCATTATTTGGGTAGAAGTCACCGCTCTGATTCTTTGGTGAATTCAAGGCATCGTGTTTTCAATCATTAGCAAACGCCATAGAAGAGCTTCTTCTGTCTCTGTCTCTGTCTCTCTCAGGTTTCTATTCCTAATTATACTGCCTGGCTTAAGATCTTTAAGGCTTTCTAATGATGAGATTTAGACTTTCTGCTTACAATGCGCATGATCTATGCTTAAGCATTGAATGATGTTTATCTTGTTGAATTGCCCTTTTGTCTGGTTGCTCAGAAAAAGATACTTAACTCTTTTTTATTTTGTTTTTGTTTTTTTTTTTAAATAATAATTTCTACTCGAGCAGTCGCTACTCGCCGTGATTGCTGTTATGCTTGGGGTAACAAAGGGTACTCGCGTGTGGTGAGATTAAGATCAGCTACAAAGTTGAATGCATGGAGATACCTGTATGCAAAAGAGCAACTGATTGCTAATATACTTTTACTGGGACTCAGAGGTTGTTCTACCTTGTATTTATGTAATTATTATGTTTATGTTGTTGTGGCATTCTTTCTGACGTGCTTGCAAAATGCCTACTTATTGAGTAGATTGCCAAATATTTGAAGAAAAGAAAAGAAAATTAAGTATTTATAAACTTGAGCTTAAAATTTGTTCGTACTCCATTTAATAATATTATAGTCATATAAATTCGGTGCATGTCTTTTACTGTCACACTGGCATCATTTGCTTGTTCTGCCATTAGCGGTCTGGATCGATCCAACCTCAATCTGTTAGCCCTATCTTAGCCAATATAATGTACCCAGATTCCAATGGTCGAAGTACAGTCTACCAGGTTGAATGTAAATGGAAAACGAAAGAAATGTAGATGATGAGGAATTTTGTATGATTCACTATAATTTCTGTAAAACAACGCCCGTCCTCCAATTGATGAGAGAGACTACAAATACTAGTAAAGTAAAAGTACTAAAATGCCCTCTGTTCTATTTTTTTACATCAGGCAAAATGCAAACATGAAATAAACGGGCCCATGATTCCGAGATTGAGGCCATGCCTCCTTCTACTTCAAAGCCCATTGCCTTTCCTACCGTGTCAAGCCCACCATTAGCTTAAAGTCTAGGGTTCCTTCGATTCCCAATCCCGTAAGCCTTTCTCGAGCTGCCTCTTCTTCCTCACGAACTCTTTTGCCCCCAATACTCCTCATACCGTGCCATGGTTGTGTATCATACAGGATTAAGAGCTTACAATTTACAAACTGATACGGAACTCATCGTGATCTTTTGAAATGGGATGAAAGACCACATCCTAATATTGCGAAATCCGACAAATGGACATTACATTATTTTATATTGGCACGAATCTTGTCGTTAAATAATCAATTTATTATTATTCTTAATTATAGCAAAATTTGATATAAGATTAAATGATATGCATAATTATTTTCATCATCTTTTGCATAACCATGAGTTAAAATTAGAATATATATATATATATTTTTATAAAATTTAAGTTAATTTATAAATTTCTATGGAAGAAATACAATTTGGAGCAATAATAAATTTATATGTAGTACAATCTCATGTCTTTGAAATATATGCATGCATTAATATAAATATATATATATATATTATTATATTATTTACGTGGGTTTTCTTTCCTTGTTTGGATTTCAATCGGGCCTGGTCCTCTGTCAGCCCAAAATTGCGAAGGTCCTTCTCCACGTGTAGGTATTCTACTAGCGGTCATTTATTTGTCTCACTGACCAGTCACTTTATGCCTTTCTTTACAAATTAGGGTTTTTCATCTCTTAGTCCTGGCTCATATATAATCCAAAGAAAACCTTGCCCCTCGCCTTCTTCTACACACCGATAGAGAGAGAATTCGAGAGGCAGAGGCTTCGGAGATCATAGCTTCTTATCGGAAATGGTTACTTTCAGGGTAAGCCTGCGTATCCTAGTTCTCAGATCCATTACAAAACCTGTTCTTTTAGGGTTTCTATGCAAATTCATTTTCTCTGGTTTTGGTAGTAGTTCTTGAGTTCTAATTATTTATGTTTGCTTGGTTCGCGAGAAAATATAACAATGGAAATTGAAACCGTCCCTCCTTAGTTTGAGCTCTTCATTTAGGTGAAAAAAAAAAAACCTCATGAATAGATATCGCGATTTTCATTTTCGCTGAAACAAAACTGTTGGGTCGGGGGGCCCGGAGGGGGAGGGCTTGAGGGTTGTAGGTTGGCTTTTTCTGAGTTTATGCTGAGGGTGTTTTCATTTGGAGTTGCAGTTTCACCAGTACCAAGTCGTTGGTAGGGCTCTGCCAACTGAAGCTGATGAGCATCCAAAGATTTACCGCATGAAGCTCTGGGCCACGAACGAGGTTCGCGCCAAGTCGAAGTTCTGGTGAGTGATTTAGTGGAGATCATTTTGGTTTTGGCAATGTTGTTTTTTTATTGTTGTGTTATCGATATGTGGGTCTCTTATTCTTTCTTTGCTTAGTTTTGGTTTAATATATTTTGTTTGGTCTGGTTTAGGTATTTTCTGAGGAAGTTGAAGAAGGTCAAGAAGAGCAATGGGCAAATGCTTGCTATCAATGAGGTATTTTGTTGAATCTCACCTATGAGTCGATTGTCTATGAAATGATTTATTGGATAATGTTCTAAGTAATTGTGGTTTTAGAACTCTTATGTTGTGTTCTTCATTCCAAAGAACCTAGTATTCTTTTTGGGCTTATGATATACGATGTTTGTTAAAATGTAGAGAAATGCTGAGCGTGGTTATCAAATTAGCTGTAATTTTTTAGTCTTGGTGTTGTTGCTTGTTTTGCTTTCCATATTAATTTGAGGGCATGATGATTGTTATTTGATCATTTAGTATTTCTTCCATGCAATGAAGCAACAACTTATGTTTGTGTGGCACCCACCCGTGGGTAGCCCAAGTGGTATGGGTGAACTTGTGTGCATGAGCCCCACCCATGTCACAGGTTCGATTTTCCCAAGGATCAAACTGTGATTTAACTGGGAGGTCATGGCGGTGGGTTGATGTGCTAGTCTCCCCGGGGGTTTAGGTTCCATGGGTGAGTCCGAAGGGCTCTGCCATGGGTTGGTTCCCCTGTTATAAAAAATAAAAAAAAAGAATGTTTGTGTGATATTGGCTGCTAGGTTGTGATTAAGACATAAGAAATTGTGAGGGTATGGCTGGATAGTTGAAATTTTCTAATGGTAATTTTGAGTAGAATGGGTAAGGTATGGGTCTTACAATTGGAAAATGGGGTCTGAACATGGAAATTGGTCAAAGCTTGAGTTTTGTTGGATATAATTCCCTTGAAACTGCAGTATTGTTTACATAGTATTGATCTGGATTTGAAGTTGCACATCTTTCTTTATCTAGGCAATAATTTCTTAGCCTACTTTAATTACTCATTTTTATGTCGGGTTGCTTTTTATATAAAGAGGAAAACAATGGAATGGATGATTTTCATTGTTTCTGACTTGTACATGGAAAACGAGTGAATATTCTATGCCTAGTTAGGTGTTCCTCTTGTATACTATGTCTACTAGGGTAACAAGCTTTGCGATTATTAAATAATAAAATATTTATTAAAAACATATTTGTTATAAAAACGAATGAATATCTCTTTGTAGGTTCAAACTGAATAATAATATATAATCAGTTTCTTATGGTGGGTGCCTTAATTTTTAGAAGAAGCATTGTATTGAATATAATGTTATCCTCTGTTTTATTATCATTAACCCTATACATTGACTTGGGTTGTGCAGATTTTTGAAAAGAACCCTACCAAGATTAAGAACTATGGTATCTGGTTGAGGTATCAAAGTCGAACAGGTTATCACAATATGTACAAGGAATACCGTGACACCACTCTAAACGGGGCTGTGGAACAAATGTACAATGAGATGGCTTCTCGACACAGAGTCAGGTTTCCTTGCATCCAAATTATCAAGACTGCCACCGTCCCAGCAAAACTCTGCAAGAGAGAGAGCACCAAGCAGTTTCACAACTCCAAAATCAAGTTCCCCTTGGTATTTAAGAAGGTCAGGCCACCCACTAGGAAGCTGAAGACCACATACAAGGCATCAAGGCCTAACTTGTTCATGTAATTTGATCATTTGAGGAATGAGCTCTGAAGTGTTAAGAGTGGGGCCTAAAATCATTTTGGTAGAGACCATCGTATCGTTGAATGTTTCTTTTTGGATATTGTTTTATTTCAGAATCTTAGCAAACCAAAGATTTGGAGCTTATCTTTGGGTTTTCCGAGTACTTCATTTATAATTTTCTATGAGAGTTTTTTTTGGTCATGAACTACTTCAATGATCTGGTTTTGATTGTTTCGTGTTCTTGTATTACAAGTTTACAACCCGTTCAATTTTTCTTTTTAAATTTAAATTTTATTTTTTATGGTTATGGAGGAGTAATGCTCCCCTCAAAGTGCCCTTTGGTTGGCTAGCATCTCACGGGAAAGTTTTGACTATCAACAAGTTGAGAAGGCGTGGCCTATACTTAACAGATTAGTTCTTCATGGGCAAACATGACAGCAAATCTTCATTGCGAAGGCTTTATGGGATGATATTCACACAAGACTTGGTATGGCATGGCTAATGCCTAGAATATTGGCATGCTAGAGAGGAATCCGGGGCAACGAGCAGATCGTGGTTATTTGGAAGGTAGTGCCTCTTTGCCTAATGTGGTTTGGATTGGAATGAGAGGAATAGATGATGTTTCGAGGACAAGGAGCGCACATTGGAAGGGTTTAAAGACCTTTTTTTTTTTTAGTTTAATCATATCTTGCTTCTTTGGGCTTTTTCTATTGTATTGAATGGAACATCTTTTAAAGACTTCTACGCTACTTTTTGCATCACCACTTAGCTTGTAATTAGGCTTTTTCTATATACTCTCTGAGTACTTGTGTTTTGCTTATTTACGTGGATTAATAACATCTTTTCTTATTTATAAAAAATAAAAAATAAATAAGTTTTGAGTTTATAGAAGATTATACAAGTGAAGTAGAGTTTTATACTAGTTTATGATTTAATAACCAATTATAATTTGTGTTTACAAATGACTCTAAGGCTGTGTTTGCAAGATGAACCAAACTCAACTATCTCAAACTAATTATTAATGGGATTCACTATTTTTTTAATTTTCTATAAAAAAGTTAAACTCATTTCAATCTACTTCATACATTTCAATCTAAAAAATTAAATTTATCTTAATCTAAAAAATTTAAATCCATCTTAACAAAATATTACTATTCATAACTTAACTCAACCCATCTTAATATTCAAATATAGCTTAATAAATGAGTTGAGACGAGCTTGAACAGCTTATGAAGTAGTATGGTTTATTTACAATCTTACTTATACATTTTGAGACAAAAAGATAACAGTTCAGAAGAAGCCAATTTTGGGATCTGATTTTTGTTGTTAGGCGGATCTCATGTGAGGGTTTTATTTCTTCAATTCAGTTTTGAATCTGTGCAGTAAAGTTGGTGGCTTCCTGTAAGTGAGTTGCGTTTAGATGTTGAGATGATCTCAAATAATCTGAATTGTTATGTAAATAATAGTATTTTGTGAGTTCTATTAAGATGTATTTGAATGTAAATATGTTAAAATATGTGTTTAAATGTATGAAATAGATTAAGATAAATTTAACTTTTTTAATTAAAAGTTAAAAGATTAGTGAGCCCCATCAATAATTAATTAGAAATGGATTGAGATCAGTCATCCAAACAAACAATAGTCTTAGAAGCTGTGCCTAAACTGCAGTAGGTGGTTTGGGTGTTGGGTGTTGTTCTTTTACCTGTTCTTGTCAAGAAGCTTGGAGTGTGTGCCCAAATGGTAATTAATCTTCTTTTTCCTATCTCTTGGTGAAGTTTGGGAGTATGCTCTACAATGTTACACAAAAATAGAATTCTAAGAGAGAGGTTTCTAGTGGGATTCATATGGGCACGAAATGGTCACAGTATGCAGCAGCACAAAACAGAACAGATACCTGCGCTTTATCCTTGATAATACTACTCTGATGGACACTGCATCTAACTCTGGGTGTGGTAGCCCCGCCCATCTTAGTGGCGTGGAAATTTGGAATGAAGGGCCCAATGTCTTAATAACCTTTTGAAAACGATACCATGCATAGACAGACTATTCTTCAATTTTTACTTAAAAAACTTTTTAATAAAATATTATTTATTTTGAATTCAAAGAAATTTAAAAAGTAATAACATTTTATTAAAGATTTATGTAAAAATTCTAAAAAAATTGCGTCTTCCTCGTAACATTCATATATTTAATTTTGTCATTCTTAATCACACTTACTTAAACGTCTCATTTTATCGTCTTTTATTTAAATGATTGACATATAAAACTACTTATAATGAATCAAAAAAAGAGTGACGGAGAATGACACAATAAAAAATGGAAGAATGTCATTTCTCTAACGTTTATACACGAGAAATTATAAAAAGTAATTTCCATGTGTGTGTCCAAAAATGCTTATTTTCACCCCATTTTTAGCCAAATATGAAATGATAACATCCACCAAAGGAAGGTGGTTCCATCATCAAGGATGCTTCTTGTCTTGTCTTGTCTTGACTAATCTGTTTCTGTTGAGCTTAATCCATGAAATAAGGTCTCTCATTTTCATATGAAGAAATGATAGTGTAATAAAACTAGTCATCTATCTCTCCCTTTAGCTTAGGACTTTTTTAGCTTAAATTTTGGTAACTATTTAGTCACGGTGTACACAGCCACACGACCTACGTAGCTAGAGATGCAAGTTTTTTCAACGTCGATCCAACGTCCAAACAAAGAAGAAAGATGATATGGACAGCATACCAAATCTCTGATGATCTCTCTTCTGTTCGCTTTAGAAATTGCTCGTTGAAACATTGCAATACTAATGATGAACATGACTTTGCAGTGGATCCCTCTTAGTGCATTATCACAAATTGATGTTTTACCCTTTAGCTTTGACGATCGTCTAAAGCAAATTAAGTACCCCTTTTCAAGATTGGATTTATCTTAAAACCAAGTAGAAAGTGTTGAAATTCTGAACGCCACACCCAAAGATGAGAGATTACTACTAGTTCTAGATCTTTTCCTTTTTGAAAAATAAAATAAAATCACTCCGTTTTTGCAAATTATGTCGAAGAAGGTGACGTGAAAATGTTTAGACTTTCGTGGTTTAAATAACATATTGTAAATGGATATATTTAAGTATAGGAAAATGCTAGTATTCTGCCTAGCTTTGTTCTCTCATTTTAACCGTTCATGTATTTAATTCTTTTTTAATTTAATAATTAAGAAAGTGACTTTTAGTGTATTAATATATTTTTTTTATTTTTTAAAAATATTTAAAGATGTTTAAAAAATGTGAAAAAAAAGAACAAAAAAATAAAATATAGAATTTATACTAGTGGGCAAGCCTAACTGTCAAAGTTGGGTGGCAGAGTAGCAATGTAGCATCACTCTTAAGTATAAAGTGTATTTTTTTGGCCGGTTCAAATTTTGAAGAAAAATATTTGTGGTGTATATATATATATATATATAACTTTACTAATACTCACTTTCTTAATCATTAAGTAAAATAAAAAATTAAAAAAAATCAAATACAAAAATAGTAATAAATGAATAGTAATAGAATAATAACTCTATCATTATTCTACACACACACACATATATATATATATATATATATATATAAGTATACAAATAATAGGCCTTCGCTATTTTTCCCACCAATTAAAATGGACTTGCTATGTAAAAGACAAGAACAATCCAATTGTCATTTAAAAAAAAAAAGAGAGAGAAGGGAGTGGAACTAATATTATAACTCAAAGTGCAAAGTGCAAACCAATAGTAAGTTGAAAAGAATAAAAAAAAAATCCAACCTCTATGCCTTTATTTGGCCATGCTATGAATTTCGAGCTTAGATTATCACCATGTAATAGAGACAATCAATGTTTCATTATTCATCATGTGATTGGATGTCGGGTATGAAATACAGCTGTAAACACCCCCTCTCTCTCTTCACAGAAAAGAATTATCTGCAGTCCTACTGGAGCCTCGTGGATATGATCATATCTTTTCTTTCAGCAGTAGAATGATAAAGCAAATACTAAAAAATACTAGTCAACCTCGCCTCCCCCTCCTTTACCTTCTTTCCTGGTTCTACTTTTCGATATGGGATGCTATTTCTGGCCAAATATGTCAAATGGAATTTAAAATTACACTGTTCATTCTAGATATACTACCCTCTTACTTCTACCAAAAATCAATCAGTCAAAATGATGAATTCGTTTGAATTTAAGTGTCTTTAGTCATGAGTTTGGTAACAAGAGGTGATCAGAATTAGAAAGACCAGGCTCAACAAATTTAATCATTTGTATGCATTTGTCATGGGGTGCTTTAATGCCGTTCATAATCCATTGGATTGGGTTCATAGATCTCATGATGTCATGCCAGGGTGGATCGGTAGTTAGTGTTTAAGAATTGCCCAATTCCTTGTGTTAATATGCAGAGGCAGTTGATATATACCTTCTGTCATCATTAAAAAGACATCAATCTGAACATCCCCATATTATCAACTAAGCTCATCCCATGATGTATTATTTATTGACTGTCGACCATGTAGAGTTGTGCAGAGTAAGACAGACATGCTACCATGTCCATCATGCATCCACTACGCGGTCCTTCTCAACCTTTCATCCATGAAAATTGACCCTTTTGTGTCTGCAATTCCACATTCTCCTTTCTGTACCAAAAAGCTTGCCCATGTTAGCCCCACATCGTTGAAATTGTTCATACCCTCCCCAGCTTTTTGTTTTTGTTTTTGTTTTTTTTTTTTTTTTGTTTTGGGTTTAATTTATGAATCCTAATCTTCTCTCTCTCACCAACCACCACGAATTGCATGACCATGCTTATGAATGTCATAACCAACATATCTTGTTATTATCCATTTTGTATTCACTAATCAAACCACACTCGGTTTCTTTGTACGGTAAAGAACTGCAGCAGTTTCTGGAACAGCAACCAAAACTAGCTTTAGTTAAAACTCTATTTAAAAGCTCTACCTCTCATTGCCACTGAAACAAACTTTAGCAGAAAGCATCTACTTTCATAAAAAATTAAAGAAAGGCTGAACTTTGCAGAGGGATCGAGCAGCAGAGAAATTTCCGGTAGCGATCGAGGCAGCTTAGGATTTGTGATCGTATTCTTGCTTTCCCTGGAGATTGAAAAATGCAGGTTTTTCAGAAGCTAGCACCTTTCACCATCTCTACATACTGTGTTATTCTTCTACCATTAGTTGGCTGTTCATTCCACCAAGAAATGAATCAGTCAGTCAGTCACAAGAGCATTAGACACAACTTTCACAAGGTAACCCAGTTCTTCTTCAAGTTCCCTTTTTCCTCTTCTATCTTCTTCCTCTTCATCTTCTGGAGAAGTGCCAAGGAAGATTATATTCACCATTAGCAAACTAACTTTCCTATTTTATTCTTGCATTAGTTTTTCTATGAGCTTTTAAAGAAATACCAGAGGTAACAGTTATTTAGTCCCCTATTGCAGCTGAGTCCTAAGATGACTACTGATGTTGCAATTCATGGGTTTCTCCTATGGGTTTCACTTGGGTTCTTAATGCCTCTTGCGATACTTGCTATCAGAATGTCTAGAAGAGAGGAACCACGGTCCAAAAGGCTCAAAGTTTTTTTCTATCTCCATGTTTTTGTGCAGGTATGCTCTTCACTCTGTGAATACTATGCATACATGAGGTCCATCGTCGAGAAGTTGAAGAATGTATTTGCATCCATGCATATCCTCCTATTTTTTAAACATATCCAACGAATGAAAACTCAGAGCTACAATATGTAATCATTAAAGATTTGATCTTTTTCTACAACTGCATCATGAAAGTTACTTGAACCTTAATGGGGTCCACAATTATTTTGGAAGAAAATAATTTTGTAGCCCACCGTTTGGAAACAGTTAAGTTCAATTAGTTTTACAAAATTCCTAACAATTAGCAAAAGAAGGTAGTGATTATGTAATCATATATATTTTTTTCCTCGACTTCATTAGTAGGATACCCCCTAGGCTTTCTGTATCAAAATGGTAATCACAAGTTGAAAAAAATTATAATCATTTCTACAGGAACTAGCAAACTGCTGCTATCACACACACACACACACACACACACATATATATATAATATTCCATTCCCCTAAGTTTGCTAGATCAAATGATTTAGTCACCTTTCATGGGGCTATAGATAACTACAGGGGCGAGGTTTTTAAGAACTAGATGAATCAAAGAAGGCATAAATCTTGCAAGTTCTTCCACCAGCTATTACTCTTCTATACTTCTTCTAAACCTTTGTCTCTCTATGTGCTAAATTCAATTTTAACAGATACTGTCAGCGCTTCTTGCCACAGTTGGAGCTGCCTTATCGTTCAAAAAACTTGAGAATTCCTTCACTAACAGCCACCAAAGATTAGGACTAGCACTTTATGGTGCCATTTGGGTGCAAGCCTTGATCGGATTTTTCAGGCCTAAAAGGTAATTGGTACAATTTTCTCACAGTCTAAGTAGTTTCTTACCAACTATTGTTGATTCTCAATTAATGCCAAATTGAATTCATTGCATCATTTTATTGGCACTGCCTTATCTATATGTAATCTACATTTTCCTTCCTTCTGCAGGGGGAAGAGAGAGAGGAGTTTGTGGTACTTTGTGCATTGGATGCTTGGAACAATGATTTCTCTCTGTGGGATCATCAACATCTACACAGGCTTAAAAGCTTACAGTAACAAAACATCAAGAAGTACGACCCTTTGGACTATACTTTTTACAGCAGAGGTCCTTTTCATTGCTTTCTTTTACCTCTTTCAAGACAAATGGGAGTATATACAAAAGCAAGGTGTCGTTTTAGACAATGCACCTATCACAGTTTCTAATCAACAAATTCCAGAAGGGATCTACCAAAAGGAGTTGCAGCCTGAACCATGTGGCAAGCGTAGTAGACTTATTAAGAACTTGTTTGATTAATATGGGATTCTTTATTGCCTTTTTTCTCTATTATTTTTCTTATAGGTTGCTCATTTGCACTTTGTTTTTTGATGCCTGCACTGCAAGGCGATCTGACAAAAGAATACATTATTGGAGTGCATGCAGCTAAGCCCAAGGATTTTCCTTTCTCATGTGGCATACATACGTACTCTAGCTAGATATATCTTTGATGTGATACTGGCCTTAGGAAATTGGGTGCTTTTTACACATAAATATATATATATATATAATATATATGTATGGAATAGATGGCGATTATGCAGTGCTTTGTAGGAGAATGTTATGAAGTTTGTAAGTTTGCTTTTGTAAAATTATATATAAGAGAATATCACACATACCCTTGATCTCAAACCCCGTACACCATGTCTCGTTCAGTTCATGGAATAAAAGAAATCAAGTGAAGTCTTCGAAACTATTATTGTGGGTGTACTCCCATATATTTTGGTAGGTGAGAAGTCATGGATTCAGATCTCTATGGACATAATACCAAAGAATTCAGATTCATATCCATTATCTCGACCTGCATACTTCATTCTATAGACACAAAGTAATTATATAAGAATAAACTTACAAACTGACGTAATTTCATGTGATCAGTTAGATCTACTTTTATAACAAAAATAACTTTACAATCTGACATATATAATATCACATCAAGCTACGATCAATTTGTGGATTTATTTTTGTGTAATTCCTTTGTGGCTAAATTATTTCTCTACTTTTCATAACACCATATTAAGGAGATCCCACCAAGCAGGATTTATGTGGAAGAACCACAAATGTACTATCAAGACGAACTTGAGTTATAATACAGATCCAAATTAACCTAGCCCACCAAAGGCATGGTAGGGTTAAGCTGGCATGGATGATGGCTCAAGTTCATATTTTTGAATCCCTTTGGTTCTCTCGCTTCGATCATGCTTTGCCCGCCTAGGTCCTTAAAGGAACATCTTGTGAGTAAAGGTGCTACTATGATTATGTCCAAACCCCAGAGAGTACCACTTTGATTTTCCATTTCCTTTTTTTCTTTTCTTTTTTTTTTTATCAATGCAGCTATTTGTAAACTTATTTTCTGTATGAAATCATTCAACTGCCTGCATCCAAGTAAAAATATCTCCAGCTTAATATCAAGGTAAAAACTTCATCAGCTGACAGCATGCTTCTTCTTCCAAGATATGCAGTCTCTGCAAGAATTGAGTATTTCTGGGAAGTAAACAAACTCTTGGCACTTTGCAGAGTTTGCATATCTACCGATCGAGTGGCTTGTGTAAGACGATTCTGAAATAGTACCGTATAGAAAGGATCACCAAAATATATATTAAGAAAAAAAATTGGAGCAGGATGAGGATGTGGGTCCAAAAGACTCCAAACCCCAGAGGTTTTGTGCACTCAAATCCAAAATTGAATTAGACTAAGCGACAAATTTTGCCTACTTTATATGGAGAATATATAGGTTGGCATGCATAATGAAAGCAAGCGGGAAAAGTTGTGGACATTGTGGTTCGTTTCTTATTATAAGCTGGAAAAAGAGAAGAGAGGAAGAGTTCAGTTCAATGGTATTAATATCTTTTCTTCGACTAGCAGCAATCAACTCCGCGAATGATACTGACAAAACAGTAGTGAATTTTGCAGTGATGATATATATTCCCATCTGCATTTTCATAAGCCAAAGAGAGAACCTTCTAGCTGCATGGGTACTTGCATGTTCATCAATATATGTGGTTTTCTACCTGTGTCATTCAATTCCTTCCTCTCAGAAGTTGCATCCAACAGATCAACCTCCACTTACTCAATACTATTAATTTGGCAGACCTCCAGTACTACTGCAAATATTGGATAAGAAAAATTCTTCTCATCAGTCACTATTTATCACTCCACACCTTACACTTTATGAAAAATACTCTCATATTCTATGAAAAACACCTCACACTCTATAAAAAGGTTATAGGTGTGAGGTGTCTACACTGGCTAAATACTTCTAAAATGGCAGTCATTATATATTCTGGCAAACTAGTTGCAGAACGAATGAAAGAGGACCATGTTCAGTCAGTTATCATGTAAATCATGCAATTAACAGTTAAAATTAAGCATTAATTAAGTAATTCTTTTGCCACTCATTGTTTGCGTTAATGAAATGCATCACTTTTAATGGCATGCAGGGATGGAAGCCCATCTAACATCATTTAGGTCCTCTATGCTCAGTAAAGCCCACAAAAATCAAAAGCCCTACTTGATGCATTAGGCCCTATAGTAATATTTTACATATTAGTGCTTCTACGGAGACCAAGAGATCTACCGATAGAATGTACTGATTGGTGCTTATTAATTTTTTTTCCCTTGTATTTCTTAACGTTTAAGAAAAAAAATCAATTCAGTGCATTTCTTGATGTTTAAAAAATACAAAATAAAAAATAAAGAACAAAAATGCACCTATCTATGCAAGTGCTCGGTAGACCGATCTATCTAGCATTTCTCTTTATATATTACTATAACATTTTGAACAGTACTACACCTACCGAAGATGTAACTTGAGCTGAGTCCTAAATCAAATCTTAATAAATTGCAAATTAAAAGGGCAATCAACTTATTACAATCCTTAAAAACATTTAGGCCTCGTATCTTTTGATACGTAATTGGCCTCATATCATTTTATTTCATATTATCGCATATTATCTAAATATTTAAACGCTATTCAAACATAAATTTTATTCAAATTTTTTTTCATATTTTTTCATTTAACTATTACTAGTAGTTATAGTATTGAATATAATTCAATATATGTATATCATCTATATAAAATAATTGTAATATATATGTTATATCCTATAGTTAGTAATGTGGGAGTCGAATTCAGTGTCAGTAAAACTGGAGTCGGAGTTGGTCAGAGAAACACTATTTCTGACTCTATCTCCGATCGAATTTTTCATAAACATTCCGATCCAGTTCCGTTTCAAATTCTTGAATAAACATGCATGTGACAACATTTGTAAGTCAAAAGAAGAATAGTGCAATTTACTTCAGCAATTGAAGGCAAGCCAGCCAATCAAAAGAAAGAATTGTTCCGCTCTAAAGTCTGGGAGACTAAAAAATACACTGTTTGCACAGATTTCAAGAAATATAAGTGATTTAATCAGATATCATCTCCATGTTCCTGATACAACCAGTGGCCTCTTCGCTTCCTTATCCTCACACTGCTCGGTAAACCTTTGCAGACTACAGGCACAATGGCTTCCCTGCCTTCCCACGACCACGACCACGACCACGACCACGACCATCATCATCACCACGACCATCATCAAGATCACGATCATGATCACACTCATGGGGATTCAACAACAAAGTCATGGGTCGGCCTCGATGGTAAGGTGTACCATAGCCATGATGGACTGGCACCGCACTCGCATGAACCCATATACTCCCCAGGCTATTTCAGCAGAAGAGCTCCGCCACTTCTCACCAGGGATTTCAGTGAGAGGGCTTTCACTGTTGGCATCGGTGGCCCAGTTGGTACTGGGTATCTCCTTTCTCCCTTCAATGTTCCATTTGTTAGTTTCTTGACATTATTATCAACATTCCCAATCACCGTTGGATCACTATTAGTATTTTCTTCAAAGACACGGAAGTGATTGATTATAATATTATACAAATCTTAAGTTCCCTATTCTTTTATGTAAGATTCGGATTCATATGGGGATAGTTTCCTTGGAAGAGTGCTCGGTACAGTAAATTTCTTTAGAAAGACGAGTCTTTTGCTTGGAGGGCTACTTTGGGTAAAATCTCAACTGCTGAAAACCTTATACAAACAATGTTCCTAGTTGATTGGAGTTGCATGTGTAAAATAGTACTGAATGTGTTGAAATTTTCTGCTTCGTTGCCTTTTTGCGAGGGAGCTATGGTCCTTCCACTTTTTATGTTTTTGGGTGTTCAATGGATGCCGGATGGTGCCAATGACAACGATGGATGTGTACTTTGGGAGAGAAGGGGGGGGGGGATTGGAATTCAAGTTCGCACGGATGTGTACTTAATATGTCTTTTTAGTTTTTAAGTCGGTGTTTGTTGATACTCGTAGCCATTTTAGATACTCGTAGCCATTTTAGGAACTCATTTATTCAAATTTTTCTTCTGATTTCATCAACAAAGGTTTTTATCCCGCCCCTCAGTATTCTTTATTGGATATGCTCAACTGTTTTAAAAGTAGGGCATTAGCAATCAAATTTAATTCCTATACTATTTTGTAGTATATTCTATTAACATCTATATTTTTAGTGAATTATCTTTCATTCCTCATCCCTCTAGTTGGGTGTTTCCCATTGTATACACATACTTGGGTTATGCCCCTTTAATAAACTTACTTTAAAAAATTATAAAAAAAATATATATCTTCCAGGCTCCAAGGTTTCTTACAGTTGTGCTATTTTGAACGTTGTTTGTTTCTTGTTATTGTTATTATGACATGCTTACCTCATATCTGTTATTCTCTTCAAATGTAAACATGGATGACCAGAAGGGAAGCTAAAGATGTTTGCTCCCCTCCCCCCCTCTCTAGTAGATCCACTTTGTTTCATGTATGTATTTTGCATTGCTAGTCTGAATCCAACTCATAAATGGGTGTTGATGGAATGCCGTTTCATGCCTTACAGGAAAACAGCTTTAATGCTGGCTCTTTGCAAATTATTGCGGGATAAGTACAGTCTTGCTGCGGTAAGTAGAAATTCTGTTTTTTTTTTTTTTTTAAATTTCTTCTCTTTTTCCTCCGTTCAAAGTTATTTATATTCCTACAACTTGGACTCGATAATTGCCACTCTCATTTGGAGGAGTTTAAAAAAACACCTTTTCTAAGCCCAACTTTAGCTCTTTTCTCTGCTTAACCAAACCAATTAACAGACAATCCTGAGCCAAAACGAAGAAAGAAAAGGGGAAAAAAGGATAAAGAATGCATCTTTATTTTGTTCATGGCAGTATAGAAACTATTAATCTGATATATCTTACAACATTAATCAGCAGATGAGTATGCGTATGTGTTTGTTCTTACTAAGCATATGTGATAACTTTCTCTATTTTGAGTATCTCTCCATTTCTGGGTGTTTGAAGATTCTCTGGAACCTAATAGTAGAACCTTGCACTGTGGTTGATGTTTCCAAAGACCTTGAAGTCCATGTGGGCCTGTGGCTTGAGTCAAGGCATGCCCAGTATACCTAAAATAGAATATAAGAACACCTTTGGGCTTAACCTTAAGTTTTAAATAGGCATACAACTCACACAAAGGGGATCTGCATTTCTGGTTTTAGTGGTGCTTCATTGGACTGAACTATAATAATTTCTCATCATTTGTTTCTAGATGTTACTTGTATAAAAAAAAATTTGTTTCTACACACAATCATGCACATAAATAGATACATAATGTTTGTCAACCTATGTGAGTGCATTCCATACCTCAGGAATTTGAGGGTACAATGTATCAGTTTTGATAGTTCAGGATGCAAAATGAAAGACACCCTATGATTTGAGGGAGGAAACTGTACTTGCCCATATTCTCAGGATGCAACCAAATCTTATTAGAAAGACACCCCGCACAACCCCCTGGTTCCATCTCTACCGATCCTAAACATAAATCTTGATTTGCTTGATTTGGAAAATGATACTTGGCCCCATGAATTTGCCCCCTCAAAGTTACTGCTCGGGTATTTTAATTTATTTTTTTTACTTAATGGTTAAGGAAGTGACTATTAGTGAAGGTGTGTATTTTTTTTCTCTTACAGGTTAAGGATGTTTAAAAAAGGTTTGAAAGAAAATGAAAAAAAAAAGTGCAATTGCACTAATGGTAATAACTTTGAGGGGGCAAATTCAGGGGGCTGAGTAGCAGCACCCTCTTGATTTATTTAATCTCTTTCTAGGATGTGTTGTACTTTTTTAAAAAAGTAAAATACAGCCTAGAATATCTAGCTTTGGACCTCCCTCTATATTTGGTCATGGAAGGGCAGAGGGTATCTTGCCTGTCATCAACTCATTTTACCTGTCATCAACTCATTCAAGCTGTTTTGGATATGGGTGTGTCCAAAATAATATGCTGCCGGTTTTTTTTTTTTATATATATACATAAAATACTTGAGCATGCAGTTGCAAGCAAGATTCCAGCTTTGTGAAGCTAGCTTTTGCTTAGCCATAACATGTCATTGACCTTAACCCCTAGGGGTTGGCTCAAGTGGTAAAGTCCTTGGGTTTGGGAGTATGCTCCCCGAGGTCTAAGGTTGAAATCCCTTTGGGTGCAAACAATCTCTAGGGGCCATCGTATTGGGGGATTTTTCCCATGAATTACCTGAGGTACACTTGCTAGAAACTCCTTGCCGAGGGTTTGTGCACCCCGAGATTAGTCGGGACACTATTCCCAGACATCCGGTGCCAATAAAAAAAACGTCATTGACCTTGCTTATTGTTTAATAAACTGTGTCTATTCATGTGGTGACTGATTACTAGGTTGGCATCTTTTGTAGATATTGAACTCCCCTCACTAGAATTATTTACGAGTTTTCTCTTGCACTGATTCAGAGGAGTGCATTAAAATTTTCTGAAAAAATTTGAATCTGTTTTGCTTGTTCCATACTCCATGAGAACATACAAATTCCTTTTGAAAGTCTCCTTTAGTATTCATACAGAAGGATGAGATGGTCTAATCTTGAAGTTTGATATCACTGAACCCATGCTAGAGCCTGTTTTTCATATTCTTCACGCACAAGTAGTTAATTTATTACCTTTCTTCTATATGATAAGATACACAAGGAAGAAAAGAAATTTAAACCTTTTATCTTCTGATTTTGAAATTGTAATTTTTCAGGTGACAAATGATATATTCACAAAAGAAGATGGTGAGTTCTTGGTAAAACATGGAGCACTTCCTGAAGAAAGGATACGTGCTGTCGAAACTGGGGGATGTCCACATGCTGCAATCCGCGAAGACATAAGCATTAATCTTGGTCCTCTTGAGGAGCTCTCTAACTTGTTCAAAGCAGACATACTTCTTTGTGAATCTGGGGGAGGTAACTTTACAAAAGATGATTGATGTGGCAGTAGTTTAATTTTGGTTGATGCAAACTGATATTAAAATTGGCATGTCACAAGTTAGTAACTGGCAATGATGGTCATATCAGAACAAGAATCAAAATGTAGAATTAATTTGATTTAAGATTTCATTTGGGGAAATGCAGTTTAATTAGTGGGAGAAGAGCAGCAATGATAAAGTTAGGCAGTTCTTTTTCTCTTTTAGTGAAAACATGATGCATACTTGATGCCCCTTAAGAAAGAGGGTACAAGGTAGTTGCTTTAATTTCATTTAAAAAGTTGCATTATTAGTTCAGGATCTGTTTCTAAAATAAAGTTTCTGTTTCAAAACACAATCGTAAAAAAAAATGCTTATATGAAATTGTGAATAAGCGAGCACCTATCTTATGTTAACGCTTATGGAATTAAAAGTTTCAATGAGAAAAGGTTCAATATTCTCTTGAATTTGTGTTGGTGCAGATAATTTAGCTGCCAACTTCAGTAGAGAACTGGCTGACTATATCATCTATATAATAGATGTATCTGGTGGTGATAAAATTCCTCGGAAAGGTGGCCCTGGTATCACCCAAGCTGATCTCCTTGTAGGTGTTTTCTTAAATTCATAACTGCTGCTTTGGCTATGGCACCCTTCTTACTGTCAATTATCAATCTTTATAAACATAAAGTACTTGGGGAGTCTAATGAAAATGAGTCAATTGTTTTGGATTGCAGGTAATAAACAAGACTGACCTTGCACCAGCAGTTGGAGCTGATTTAACTGTCATGGAACGTGATGCACTTCGAATGCGTGATGGAGGGCCATTTGTCTTTGCTCAGGTCGGGTTGAGTACGTTTTTCTTTTTTCTTTTGGTTGACGGAAACATGATGCAAGCTCTAGTTTGCCCTATTGGTATCACCTGTCAAAAGAAAAGTTTGTTCTATTGGAATTGCACAATTTGCCATGTTCATGATGCATGTGATTTATATGTCAGGTGAAGCATGGACTTGGTGTAGAGGAGATAGTGAACCACATACTACAGGCTTGGGGAGCAGCGACCGGAAAGAAGCGTCACTGACGTCCCTTTCGGGAAGTTGGTTCAGTTTGTATTTTGTATCTCAAGTCACTATTGTATTGGGTAACTTTTTAAATGCCTGTGTGACTGCATTTAGGAATACTCACGACTTTGTTTCCCTGTCTTCTTAATGATGAACATCTGGATACTAATTTATATTCGCCCCCCTTATAAATGGGTGTTTCTAATTTGGGTTGGAGGGCCATGGCAATTTGCTCTCTTGACAATGAGAGAGGAGTGTGAGAGGCAAACACTAATGTAGAAAGTAGGAACAATTGCATGGTGATTCTAAACTGCAATTCGAAGCATCCAAGTATTTTGGTCAAGGGTTGTTGAAGCTCTTGTCAAACTAAAAAAATTAGTAGAACTACAAAGGTGGAAGTTGTGCTAGACGTCGTATGGACCAAAAAAAAAACCAAATCTTCGGATGAGGAAAAGGGGCAAAAGAACCTCTCATGGAGGTGATTGAATTGGAAAGATTCGATGAAAAAGTAGCAAATGCATGAGAATTTATCGAGGGAAATGAAGAGGGAGTGTTGGGGAGGAGGGAGGGGATCTTCCCGTCCGGTGCAACGAGAAATGAAGTTTGAAGTTAATACAGAGAAGAATATAAGGGTGTCAAATCGTATTCATGTCATGTCAAGTCATGAACATTCGACTATATAAATAAATCTGAACCTAGTATGTTAAGTTAAACGTATCAAATTTCCAAATCATAATTGAACCCATTTAGATAATGGGTTATATCGTATCATTTGTTTAGATCCGTTTAATAATTAATTAAAAATATGTTAACATGACACGACTCATTTAAACTTGTTTGTTTCATGTAAATAGGTTGAACTAAAATGTATAACTCTTTTTACCTGATTAATATAATTTTACATAAAAGTTAAAATCTATATTTATTAATAACTACAATATCTTAAAAAATATATATCAATATTTTTCAAATTTTAACATATAATAAACCCAATATTACAAACTATATAATAACAAATATGAACATAGGTCTAAAATTACAATTTCAACAATAAAAAAATAAGCATATTGATAAATACTAATGTTACAATTTAACAATAATAAAATTTTAATTTAGAAATAAATTCTAAACGGGTTAATTTTATGTTAAGCAGATTGACCCGTTATTGACCTATTTATAAATCGTGTCTTAACTTGTCAACCCGTTAACATCAAGAATAATGCTACTCATCATCCAAACTTCCATCATCATTTTATCATTTTATGATGTGACATTAGGTGATTGGATATTATTTATTATATTTCACTTGTGAATTTATCATTATAGCTACATCATGAGATGATGGAAGGATGATGAATAGATTTTTTCCTTTATCTAAAAGAAGAAGAAAAAGAAACGAACTTATGATGATGGGCCGGGCCGTTTACACAGAAATCAGACCCGGCCCATGTACTCCACCGTCCCTAATTCTGTAAATTGAATTTCCCCTTCCCGATTCTCAGACCAAGCCATCGAACAGAGAAACCAGTCGCAGAGCATTCCCCACTGAAATAGATATCAGGAAAGAATGGGGGAAGAGGTGGAGAGGAAGAGGAGGGTCGTGGTCGAGTCGCTTGGATGGCTGACGGAGTCTTCCATAATGCCGAAGAAGCACAGGGCAATAGAAGGGGTGGGGCCCTCCTCCATCCTGGAACTCAAGGCCCACCTCTACAAGTCCCAGGAGGAGTCCAAAAAAAACAAGGAACTCGCCGGCGTCCCCGACTCCGTCACTTTTCACCGCGCCAAGCAGAATATCGCCGCATCCGATTCCTTCTCCGCCAAGAACTCCGGCGTCGAAGCCCGCGCCCACA
Organism: Juglans regia; assembly: GCF_001411555.2. Classification (NCBI taxonomy): domain Eukaryota; kingdom Viridiplantae; phylum Streptophyta; class Magnoliopsida; order Fagales; family Juglandaceae; genus Juglans; species Juglans regia. The sequence goes on from NC_049903.1 coordinate 12,170,660, forward strand.
AGTACCCTTCTCTCTTTGTTTCCCTTTTTGTTTTTTATTTTTCTCGTTTTGAATTATTTTTTTATTGTAATTTTATTTTGTTTCTTGGGTTTATAATGAGAGAACCGATCTTAAAGGGTCCGTATTTGAGTAGAATTAGGGTTCTAACTTGTGGGGTCATGATGATGATTTTGTTTACTGGTGATACTTAATTTAACCTTGCATGTAACAAGTTCAATTTTTGGTCGATAATGGATATGAAATTGGCAGTAGGTAACTTGCAATGGGGGTTCTTGAGCTTGTTTTTTTGTTAGCAACTGTTATTTACTTCTTCCATAATCTAGAGTTTTCATCTCCCAAATTTAAACTTCACCCGAAACTAATGACCCTTGAGAAAAGCAATCTTCCCCTTTTATATATTCCAGTCTCATGATGTTACGATCCCACATTGACTAAGTATGAGATTAGTTGATGATTTATAAGCTCCTAGGCACCCTTCCCTTATAAGCTAGTTTTCAAGGGTGAGTTCTACCTAGTGGGTTCATAACAAATGGTATCAGAGCCACCCCACATCTAAGGCCATGTTGCGACGGTTGCAATATGCGGCACGGGGGGTGATGCCGGCATTGCAGTGTTCGCCCAGAGCTAGAAAAAGACCTAGCGCACAGCCAGCCCGTGTGAGCGCTGGGACCGCCGTGGACGTCGGTTGCGGAGCGTGGTGGTTGTTACGATCCCACATTGACTAAGTATGGGATTAGTTGATGGTTTATAAGCTCCTAGGCACCCTTCCCTTGTAAGCTAGTTTTCAAGGGTGAGTTCTACCTAGTGGGTTCATAACACATGATGATTTGATTACTGGTGAAGCTTAAGTTTCCTGTTGAACGTAATTAATGCAATAACCGGTATTGAACTATGTATCTTTCTCGATGAGGATGATTGCTAGTAGAAGAATAATGTAACTATCTTGACGCGAACATATAACTCCTTGCAATTCTTCACTTTTCATTTTGGGAATTATTTCCATCAGTGTCCAAATATTGCGGACATGGGATGACATAAGTATTGTGTCCTCTAGTGTCCAACATGCCACTGGACTCTAATTTGGCTTGCAACTTAAGTGGCATCATGTTTTGGTGTTAAAATGATAAATCCAGGGACAAACTCGAGCTGAAAGCAGCTAAAGATGGATCAACCAGCTATGCAGCATTAGAGAGGAAGGCCGCATTGTATGATAAGCTAGTGAGGGGAGAGCTATCTGATGAGGAAGATAAGGAGAAGTATTGTGTTGATTTCTTCCGCAAGAACGTTGAACAGGATGAATCAGAGCAATCTCAGGTCCCAGATACTCCCGCAATAGTACCACCAGAAAGTGAAAATGGCGAGAATGATGCTTCTTTTTTGTTTAACACAAAAACCGTGGGGCTCGGAAGAACAGCTGGAACACTGGACAATGATGAACACAAGCGTTTTGTGAGGTGAGAGTCCTAGCCATTTCTTGTTTAGAACATATAGTTTTTTATATTGTAAAATTCTTAGTAATAAATATGAAACACAATTCGTTTAGATATGAATTAACTGGGCAATGATTGATGAGGGCTTGGGCCTCTGGCAGTTCAATTCAAGTTATTAGTTTATAATCAAGAATTTATGTTGGCCAATAATTTTATGCAAACTCATTTGTACAGGTATAATGCCGTGCAAACTCATTTATTACACTTATACTGTTATTTTCCTGTGCCTGCCGAGGGCCTTTGCACCCTGGGGTTAGTCGGGACTTTGTTCCCGGACACCCGGTGCCAATTAAAGAAACAAGTTCCCGTGCCTGTTAGCATAAGTTACACCCTTGGCTAGCCACTATAATTTGGTTGTGGCTGCTGTTTTTTACTCATCTAAGTTGCATTATTGTGGCGGAAAAGTCAAGAATGGCCTGGTTTCAGCAGTTGATGCTATTGACAAGCTGCTCAATTCTAACTGTTTTAAGTTTTAATAACAAGCCTTCTATTATTGCTGTTACGCAGCATTGACTTGACACTATCTGGCTTCAGATTGAACCTCGTTTGGCAAAGACCATAAATATAATGTATTATCATCTGTATTCAACTAAGGATATAAGGAACGTAGTTCATGTGGATTTTAGGCAAAATCCTATCATAAAACTGAGGAATGTTTTTTGGCAGCACCTGTAAGTAGAACATAAATTTCTAGTAACAGCTAAGAAAGGCTCAATTACCGTCTATGTTCTTTGGCTTGTTTGGTTGTGTATCCCTGAGACCCCTGCCTGATTTTATTGTTTGAAAAATGTTTTTTGTGTTATATGAGTAAGGCTCAATGGCTCATGACATGCTTATTGTGTTTGTGGTTTCCTCAGGGAAGTTCATGAAGAAGTAAATCAAGCAAGAGAAAAGGCGTCTGAGCTCAAACTGCGCAGGCAAGAGCAAGCCGCAGCTCGTCGTGAGAAGCTGAGGCAGGCATATTTAAGGAAACGGCTAGAGAACCTGAAATCTGCTGCATCAAAGTCAGAGCGGACATGATTAGCCGAAGGCTAGGATCATTGTTTTTTATTGTTCATGTTGATTTTTCCGGCTCAGTCATGTGGAAGTTTGTTAGTCCTCAAACGTGTGAAAAGTAAAGTGTTTACTTTTGAACAGTAAAGTAAACATTATTGAACAGTAAAGTGTTTTATAATACAAACTAGATGATCAGTCTGACAACCTCCATTCCTCCCCCCATTCTACTACCCCCACCCACCCACCCAAAACAAAACAAAAAAATAAAAAGGACACTTGCAACTTTGATCCGTCTTTGTTCAGCTTTTGCAAGCCTTGAATGAATTGCAGCATTTGATTCTGGTTCCGCAATGGAGAGTCATTGTGTCTGTTTCAGAGATGTTGCATCCTTTAGCCAAACAGAAAGTGAATATGATCGCAAGATTGACTTCAAACATGTGTCATGAGATTTCTGAGCAATCCAAACTAGAAAATTGAACAGGATAGATTTTGGAGAAAGATGTTATAGATGCTAGTAATCAAGTTGTCAGCTTATTGACATTATACTCCACAACCGAGCCAAACCCAACAATCATCCAACAGAACAACAAAACAAAAACCTAGAACAAATTTAAAAAACGCAAGTAATTCCCTTTTCACATTTACAAGAGTCTTCAATAGTCTTTTGCAGAAAATGTAAAAAGAAAAAAATAGTGGTTGTTGTCAGAAGTGGGATTTGAACCCACGCCCTCGTTAGAGGACCAGAACTTGAGTCTGGCGCCTTAGACCACTCGGCCATCCTGACTGATGTTTAGTTATGCAGAAGAATATTTTATTTAATCCAATTTATAAATTAATTATTAATTATAAAAGCAAAAATGTAAACAAAAACGACTCCGCTGGGGATCGAACCCAGAATCTCTGGTTCCGTAGACCAGCGCCTTATCCATTGGGCCACGGAGTCCACATTTGGTTACATGATGGTTGTCATTGATATTATTACCATTACATTTGGCTACATGAGTCAAGATTGAAGCCACCGTTGATGACAAAAACAAACAACGTACAACAGTAGTGTTCATTCTGGTTCTTTTATATCTATCATGGGAAATGCACCCAAACATCGTGAGTAAGAGAAGTGGAGTTCTTCTATGAAATGCAGCATCTTTTTTACAACGACAGTTTGAAGTCACAACCAATCAATTTAATAATTGAATCAACGCAAATTCCCTTTTGGTGATCTCCTCGTTAGTTCAGTTACAGATATAGGTCCATTTGTTTTTTTAATTTTATCCCATCTTCCCATGAGCAATACAATTATTGTTGTAATGAGATTTTTGTATTCCTTCCCTTCTTGTACCTCTGTTTTAATTGAATGCATCTTTGAACTTTTTAAAAAAAAAAAAACATTTTCTGCATAGACTAGCCTTCCTATAAGATCTAGTGTATTTTTATTTTTCCCTTAATTCAATGATGCTACCCTTCATCTTTAGGGATCATGGGATCTAAAAGTTGGGAGTTCAAAACTTCAATCCCCTACTAGGGCTATGGTAAACTCTTCCTAACTTCCCCACCCAAAGTTTTAAATTTTAAATAAATTATTAGTGATTCAAATTAAAAACCTCACAAAGCTATCAATTGGCAAGGTGCCGTTACACAGTTAGACCAGGCTGGTACGGGTTATAGTGGAGTTAATTATAAGGAAAGCCCACCACCTTAAAATGATCATGTTTGTGGTTAAACCAACATAACTAGCTGGAAGATTCTTATTTTCTCCTCAAACACTTCCTATAAAGACCATTTGCACTCCCATTTTCTTCACTCAAAACTCAAACCACCCCCATTTCTTCAATTTCCTTGCAAGTTTTACTCCAACCTGTTCTCAATTTTCCATAGAGATTAGTCAGAAATGGGGGATTGCAGGGTGCCCATGGTTTTGACCATCTACATTATGGTTATTCTGGCTTTTGCTGCTTTCAGAGCCACAGTTGCACTTGAAGATATCGGGGAGATAGCACCATCGCCTGTGATGGAGAGTGCCGGAGCGGCTTTGGGTGTTCCAGCTGCGTTTGCAGCTATGGCTTTACTAGCTGTTTGGTTCTTCTAAATTACATTCTTTTTTTCTTTTTTTTTTTCTGTTTTCCATTACTTGTCGAAATGATTAATGGGATGGAATGCCTAAATTCTTTTATATTGTATTTTGGAATGAGTTTTTAAGGCACTTGGGCTTTGAAGAATGTGAAATCTTTCTATTCTCATTATTTCTGTACTCAAATGTTGGAGACCAGCATTTAAATCTTTTTACCCCCACCAAATTAGGAAGGAAATATGTTTTCCAAAAATACCATAACAAATCATACTTCTAAAATGATGGACATTATCCTACTGCAGAATAAGCACATATATATATTTTGTCGGGGTACCTCTCCAAGGCAGGGCTTGGGACCCATCCCTACAGAGTAAACCCCGGTCCCGTGTACCGAGCTGGAAAATTTCTCTACACAAAACTAGTTAAATCGTTGACTTTTCACCATAGGGTTTGGCCCCAAAGCATTATTTGCACTCATGAGGTGTTGAATCTTGAACTTTAAAGGGAGTGATACCCAAGACCAAGACCTTCACCACTTGGGACAACGCCTTGGGGTTAGAATAAGCATATATTAAAACTAAAAGAAAGAGAGAAATAGACAAAAATCATACGGGTTATTTTTAAATTATTTAATGGATAAAGTATTGTAGCTATTTCATCCAATCTTTTGCCTTACGATCTGATCGTTACAGTATAAGATGATATATAATTAAGGTATGTTGAGGACAAGGAGTCTCTTTAAGGATTCCGATGAAAAACTTCTCCACAACTTTATATGCAACGACCATTATGCATGGAGAAACTTTAGATGATAAACATTCTAAGAGAACAGACAAGGTCTTTTATGCAACTATTTGTCCTTAAAACCAACCCTCGGAAAGCGAAGAATGAGAGCTAAAAAAAAATCTAAATGGTTCATATTCCTAATCTCGTTTGCCTTGCTATTGCTGTTGCTCTTCTTAGTCATTTTGCTTTCACAGAATGTACTATTCGCTATGACTCAGTTTACTTTCTTATACAGAAGCAACCTTTAGGGGAAGCCAAATAATGGATTTCTACACTTTGAATTCTTGTCTGAAGCATCTTATTAAGACCACAAAGGAATTCACCTCAAGTGAATCTAGTATACACGTTGCGAATTCAAATTAATTTTTCGTTTCTGAGCACAACTTCAGACACGAAAAATAAGTGAGGAATAAACAATAGGTTTAAAGTGAACGCCACACCAAAAATAACCAACTCTCACTTTCTAGGACCCAATTAAGATTCATTCTAGTGCTTTAAGGCAACTGCCTATTGAACAGGATTGAGTGTATATTAAACATTTTTCTAGTTTGCTAGGCATATTCTTTCATCAAAGTTCAATAAGCTCGAGAGTATAATAGCAAACATATATCTGCCGGAAGAAAGAAAGAAGTCAGAAAAAGTACTCTGCCTATGTCGTGTTCTGAGATTCAACTTTGAAGTCACCGCTGCTTAATGGACCTAAAAAGATCTTCATATGAACGCTTAGGAGCATCAGCTCGGGAAACTATCTCTACAACCTTATAAGATGCTTCAGGATGGACTAATGCCTCAACAGCAACTTCTGCAACCTGATCTCTGGATATGGTACCTTCATAAAGAGTGTCCTACAAAGAAGGGGAGAAAGCGAGAGAGAGAGCAAAGAAAAGAAACAACTGAGTTCTTAGTATTTGACATGGTAGATTTTTTTTTATAAGCAATGTATTTGAACGCCTGGTAGAGAAAATGTTGAAGTTTAGCAAAGTACTCTTTCATTTACCTCTGGCTCCATTAAAATATTTCCTGCCGGGGGTTCATTTCTCAGCCCACCAGGCCTTATTATAGTGTAGTTTATACCCGATTTCCTGATATATTGTTCAGCCTGAAGCTTTGCAATTAAGGTAAGTCCAAAAACATTGAGAAAGATGTAAGCTGGATTCAGTATCTGTCCCATTGCAGCTCCATTGACTAAAATGGAACTGATAAGTATGAATCTGTTGACACCTAGTTTACGGCACGCTTCAACAAGGTTTACAGTGCCAAAATTATCAACCTGCAACATCATATTTTTCAGACAATAATACTCATATTACAAAAGAGCACCAGAAAAGAAACAGGGCATATGCAACACAAGGACCATCACCAAAGGCTCATGAAAGACTTCACAAAAATGTACAAATGACGGTTGAATTCTTAGATTCCTATTCTATATTCACATAGGCTTAGCTCAGAACCCCCACAGCTTGACCACTATCTTATTAATCTACTAGTCAACTGAATCAATAAAATGAACTTAGATTCCTTTGTGTTCTACCCTTTATCTACTTGGACAAAATACAAGTGCCTTTGTCAGCATTGTTTGGGATAACACTGGATCTAATCGGATACAAAAATCTTTCAGTAAACTGTGATGCCGGTGAAGAAACTAAAATATCTATGCAGTTCAAACTCAACATGAAAGCAGAAAGTAACACACGAAATATTATTAGCCTATCGGTCCATGATTAGTGACAACAATATAGTGTCATACAAGCTAAGTAAAAAATTAATTCTTTCTTTTAGGTATTTTGAATGAGAATTTAAAATTGAGGTGAATAAGTGGGTTGAACGTCCGTGGGTTGAATGAGGCAAAAAAGCGGCTTCACATAAAAAACTTGTTGCGAGAATGGAGGGTGGATATAGTTTGTTTACAAGAAACTAAATTGAAAAGTGTTTCTCGAAGTCTAATACGTAGTATTTGGAGTTGCATTTATGCGGATTGGATTTATCTAGCCTCGAATGGGGCTTCGGGTGGAATCATGGTGATGTGGGATAAAAGAGTTGTGGAGAAAATTGAGGAATTTGTGGGGGAGTATACAGTAGCATGTTCTTTTAAGAGCGTGGCAGATAACTTGTGTGGGCTTTTGCAGGTTTATACGGTCCAAATGTAGACAACGATAGATGTTTCTTATGGGAGGAACTCGCTGGGCTACATAGCTGGTGGGAGCTTCCTTGGTGTATAGGAGGGGATTTTAACGTAATCAGATTTCCTAGTGAACGATCGGGAGAGAGTAGGCTATGCCCATCAATGACAAAGTTCTCAGACTGTATCTTTGATTTGAACTTGCTGGATATTTCTCTGCTAGGGGGCTCCTTCACTTGGTCGAATAATCAGACATGGTCACGGCTAGACAGATTCCTAATTTCACCGGAATGGGAGGTGCACTATCCGGAAGTGTGCCAAAAGAGGCTGCCACATCTTTGCTCGGACCATTTTCCTATTATGTTGGATTGTGGTGGCATTCGAAGCGGGAGTCGATACTTTAAGTTTGAAAACATGTGGTTGAAAAGTGAAGGCTTTGTGGATAGGGTTAGGCAATGGTGGTCTTCTTAGCAATTACATGGTAATCCCTCATACATCCTAACTTGTAAGCTAAAAGCTTTGAAAAATGACCTTAAGCTTTGGAATTCACAATCCTTTGGAGATATTGGGGAGCAAAAAAAATCTATGGTGGAGGAATTACAACAGTTTGAGCAGTTATTGGAGGCTAGAGCCCTTACATCAGATGAGATATTGTGCAAGTCAGAAGTGGTTGCAGAATTAGAAAAAATACTATCACTAGAGGAAATTTCTTGGCGCCAGACGTCGAGAGTTTTGTGGCTGAAGGAAGGGGACCGGAGTACTAAGTTCTTTCATAGAGTTGCTAACTCTCATAGAAGAACTAATACCATTGATATGCTAAACATTAATGGTATGAAATGTAAGGAGGCCCCTATGATTCGTGACCATGTGGTGGACTTCTATGAGCAACTGTTAACAGAGCGTGTGGGATGGAGGCCAAAGCTGGATGGTCTTGTTTTTTACACTATTAGGCCTCAGGAAGCCTCTTGGTTAGAGAGGCCTTTTGAGGAGAGGGAAGTGTATGATGTAGTCAGACGTATGAGTAAAGATAAAGCTCCTGGTCTAAATGGTTTCTCAATGGGTTTCTTCCAATCTTGCTGGGAGGTGGTGAAAGTGGACATTATAAATGTGTTTCAGGAAGTATTCTTGGTTGGAAAGTTTGAGAAAAGCCATAATGCTAGTTTTATAGCGTTGATTCCAAAGAAGACGGGAGCGGTGGAGGTAAAGGATTTTCGACCCATTAGCCTTGTGAATGGGGTGTATAAAATTATATCCAAGGTCCTTACTAACAAACTGGGGGCGGTTTTGAGCAAGATTATTTCGAAACCACAAAATGCATTTGTTAAGGGGCGGCAAATTTTGGATTCAGTCCTTATAGCGAATGAGGGCCTGGACAGGAGATTAAAGACTGGCTTCACAGATATTATTTGTAAGTTAAATATGGAAAAAGCATATGACCATGTCAATTGGGACTTCCTGCTGTATTGGTTGGGGAGGTGTGGCTTCAGGCTTAGGTGGCGTAATTGGATTAGTTGGTGCATATCCACAGCCAGATACTCAGTATTGATTAAAGGCTGCCCTACCGGTTTCTTCCGTAGCTCTCGAGGTCTAAGGCAAGGAGATCCGTCCCCACTTCTCTTTGTTTTTATTATGGAGGCCTCGAGTAGGATGACATCGGCGGCGGTTATGCACGGGTTTGTGACTGGATTTACGATTGGTGATCCCAATAGGGGTATTATTACTTTGTCTCATTTACTTTTTGCAGATGATACACTCATATTCTGTGAGACGGATCAAAACCAGTTGAGGGCTTTGAAGGCTTTGTTACTATGCTTTGAAGCAACGTCAGGCTTGAAAGTGAACTTTGACAAGTCAGAGTTAGTGCCAGTGGGGAACGTGAGTAATACTAGGCAGTTAGCTAGTATTCTTGGATGTAAGGTAGCCTCTCTTCCGATCACCTATCTAGGATTGCCGTTGGGGGCTGCAGCAAGGGCCTCATCCATATGGGATTCAGTCATAGAGAAGATAGGACGGAAATTGACAGGGTGGAAAAAATTGTACTTGTCGAAAGGTGGCCGTTTGACTCTTATCAAGAGTATCCTTTCTAACCTACCTACATACTTTTTATCTTTGTTTCAGTTGTCCGCCAGGGTAGCGGCTCAGATTGATAAACTGTACCGTGACTTCTTATGGGGTGGGCTAGGGGATGAATTCAAATTTCACCTGGTCAGCTGGGATAAGGTGTGTACACCAATCTCGTTTGGTGGTTTGGGTATCAAAAACCTGAGAATTTTCAATCAGGCCCTGCTTGGGAAGTGGTTATGGAGGTATAATAACGAGACAGAAGCCTTATGGAAGCTGGTGATTGACTGTAAATATGGAAGCATGTGGGGGGGATGGTGTACTGAAGAGATGTACGGGCCTAGAGGTGTGGGAGTTCGGAAACACATTAGGAAGGGGTGGGGGGATTTTAGTAGCCTTTCTAAATTGGTGTTGGGGAGGGGTTCTCACATTAAGTTTTGGAAGGACATATGGTGTGGAAATGAGGCCCTAAAGGACACATTTCCAGCTATTTTTCAATTGGCATGTAACCAGGAAGTTTCAATAGAGGACCTTATGCTTCTAACAAGGGACCAAGTTCAGTGGAATGTCACATTTAATAGATCGGCGCAAGACTGGGAAGTGGACACCTTTGAGGCGTTTTTCAGCTTACTTTATTCCATGAAGCCGAATGGACAGCAAGTCGATAGGCTGTGGTGGACGCCTACGGGTAAGGGCATTTTCTAAGTTCGATCCTTTTATAAGTCCCTTTTCCAAGTTGCCAAAATCCCGTTCCCATGGAGGAGAATCTGGAGAAATAAGGCGCATCTGAAAGCGATCTTCTTTACTTGGACAGCAGCGTTAGGGAAGATTTTGACTATCGACAATCTGAGGAAGCGCCGTTTAGTCATTCTAGACTAGTGTTGCATGTGCAAGAGAGCTGGCGAGACAGTGGATCACCTTTTGCTACACTGTGTGACTACTAGAGCCTTGTGGGTTGAAGTATTTAGCCGGATAGAGTTAGCCGTTGTTATGCCTGCAACGGTGGTAGATCTATTGGCCAGCTGGACACTTTCGAGAGGGGCGCAACAAATCAAGGCGGTGTGGAATATGATCCTGATTTGTATTATGTGGTGTATATGACAAGAGCGCAATGATCGGACTTTCGAAAACAAATAGTGGTCTTTAGAGGAATTTAGAACATTTTTTTTCCGTACTTTATTTCTATGGGCCATTGCTTTAGATTTTAATGGCCTGAATTTTCATGACTTTCTAGTTTCTCTTACTTCGACCTAGATAGGTCTTATCTCTTGTATACCAACTAGGCTTTGCCTATCTTTATTAATATATCTTTGATTACTTATCAAAAATAAAAAGAATGAGAATTTACAAGAGCTGTTTATAATTTAACATAGACGAGCAGCTTCCATATGATTACAGATAAGTTGGGCATTAATATGAACAATGGATCAATGTACTGCGGAATTGGCTACAAAAATTCATATGAGGATAGATATATAAGTTGAATAGGCACAAAATGGACTGACCTTCCATGGAGCAAACAAATCCCACCCCGGCCGAAAGCCAGTTGCACATATCACAGCTTCTGAATCATCACCAATAGCTTCTGATAGCTTCTCTGAACCCTCCGTTACATCCGCTTTCACCTGAAAAACAGAAAACCCATAACACGTATCTCGAGAAACTTAGACAAACTCAATAAAAATAAAAATAAAAACCAGTTAAATTTTCATACAGACAGTATGGGCTCGTTTGTTTTCAGAGATGAAATGAGATGAGATGAGTTGAGATTAAAGTTAAAAAGTTGAATAAAATATTGTTAGAATATATTTTTTAATATTATTGTTGTTTTGAGATTTGAAAAAATTGAATTGTTTATTTTATTTTATGTGGAGATTTGAAAAAGTTGTAATGATGAGATGAGATGAGATGTTTTTAAAAAACAAACAAGGCCTAAGTCTTGCACTTCAAACATCCGAGAAAACTAACAATTTGAAGGGCCGGGTTGTCATGGGAAAGCATATTTTTGGCCTTTTCCAAGTCACGAACCCCGGCTTTAACCTGAAAACCCTTTGCCAGCAGCTGCTCGACAATTCTCTTCCCAGTACTTCCGGTTGCTCCAGCAACAAAGATTTTCTTCTTTACAATCTCATTGGCTCCTGAATTCTCTGCCACTTCTTCTGTAATCTCACTTCCTTCCATCTAACAGAAATGGTTGGCACGCATAGCAATATTGTCAAGTTATGAGAAGCAATAGTCTATTTTTCTGTGAACCCATTTTATCCCACCGTTTGGAAACTGAGAAACCATAGGAAAATAAAACGAGAGAAAAAAAAAAAAAAACCCAATACCAAAAATTTCTTTTACTTTTCCTAGACAATCAAAGAGCGGATTGCTGTCTTTGCGTGCGTGCGTGCGTGCGTGCGTTACCTTTGTGGAACAGAGGATGGAGAGAGGCTTGGACTTGGGGATGGTGAAGAAGGGAAGGGAAGAGAGGAGTTTGTTGGAGTGTGGAGTCCAGAGACAGAGAGGTGAGGTCCTGAGAATCAGAGGAGAAATAGTGGCCATTGCTATCTCTGAGCTTTCTCATTACATGTTCAGAACCAAGGCAAACCCCGCCACTGATTTCTTTCTCAATCCACTAATAGCCTCTCTCTCTCCGCCACGTGCTCAACCCTTCTATTACCCTCCGACTTCTCGTCTCTTAACGCTTCTAATTAGATATCACGAAACGACATTTGCAACTATTAAGTAAACGTTAAAAATAAAAAAATAAAAAAAATTAAAATTAAAATGACTCATACAATCTTCAAATAAGAACTACAGTCTATATAATTATATTTAAAAAAATTCAAATTTTAATAATATCTTTTTTAAAATTATATTTTTTCTCTTTTTATCTTCATTCATCAATAGAACTACACACATTGATTAGACCCTATTGAAATTGAGAGATGAGATAAGTTGAAATAATTTATGAATATTAATAAAATTTGTGAATTAAAATTTGTGAATAATATAGTGAGATGAGGTGAGATCAACTCTCATTCAAACCGGCTCAAATTCAGCTATTGGCAATAGAGTACGAAGACCTGCCTCAATTTCAGCTAAAATGGAAACAAGTTGATATGATGTTCCAAAATATTCATCCGAAATAATTTCCTTGTAATTTTCACTTTCATAGCGATTCTTCTACCATCAGAATTTCATCCATCTCCATTCATTCATTCTTCTCCAAATTTCTCCGGTTCACGCATAATGACAATGATCTTACATTATACACGCACACAGAGAGAGAGAGAGAGAGAGAGAGAGAGAGAGATTAATAACAATGTTCGGATATGTAATCCATATACAAGTCATTGAGTATGTTATTGATCTGTCTTGATGAGCATGGACCACAAACGACACAGCAGAGTTTATATCTAAATTAAAAATGACATGCAATCATGCTCAACTGTGTTCTTTGGTCACCAACAATGACTCACGCACACACACGGGTATATTAAATGCCCTAAGAACACAAAATTAAATGCTTCCATTCCATAAGAGAATTGCCAAAATTCCGTAAACAACGAAAACAGTACCAAAAGAACAAAGACCTGTAGTAATCAGCTCAAGTCTTACATGAGGGCAAAGTTAAGATACATTTTAATCAGCTCCATGACCACCATCGATATCAGCCGCTGTATCCAAAGAGAGAACACTAAGCTGGGCTTCAAATATTTAGCAACTATCTGCACCTGGTCGGAAGCTGTCCCTGTCAGCCCATTTTGTGAACCTCTCTAGTCATCTACATTCCGATCAATGAGCCAGAAAGATGGTAAGAATCATGTCATAAAGCAAAAGGCCTTCGACAATCTCTCCCTCTCCCTCTTCTATCCATGACACAATTTAAAACTGAAAATAGATGGAATAGTTCCAAGTAAAGATGTCACAAAGTAATCGGAGCTAGAATTCAACTCATAACTATCACTAAATTAACAACTACAAGTGGCACAAGCATGACGTTGACTCCAGAAAGTGTAAGCGCCTCACTAACAAACAAGCAAACTCCTGAAAAGCAAGACTCATCTCCTACAAGAAATCCAGAATGGCCGGATGATCAAGGTTTGAATGCAGAAAAGGCCACGACTGAGTTGTGTCCACCGAATCCAAATGAATTTGAAATGGCTGAAATCATACGACATTGATGAGTAATTAAATCTTGGATGCTGGGCATCACAAGCAATTGCAAATGAAAATGGCGTGGTGTACAATGGGCATCTTACCAACATTCACTTCATGCTGCTGCTTTTTATTTGCGACGGTGTCGAAGTCAACTGAAGGCTCTGGATTCTGCGTCCATTGAAGAGAACATGTCACTCATCATAATAACATTATCCTAATCTTTAAAAAACTGATTAAATTGAAACTTAATTACTACTTTATTTAGTCTAAAAAAATAGACCAAAAGAAAGTAAAAATTCAAAACCATAAGATTCGAGTTTACTTTAAAAAATATATAAAAAATCAACTCTCATGTGATTGTGGTCTGTACCATGGCTCCCAACAGCAAAGACACATAATTTGTTTTTTTTTTTTTTTTTTTTTAATTGGCATCAAAAACACATAATTTGTAATGTTAGGTAATAATATTAAAAATAAAATAAAACCTCAGCCCAATTAGTTGTCTGCAGTGACTAGTGGAGAATAATGTTCACAACTTCCTGTTACATTCAGTGCTATATGATGGCATTAACCATATATTCCATCTCCATCACTTATTCCCAGTCTAATATCTAAGATGAAATAATAGGATCAATTGAACAAATCGGTATAAGAATCAAAACTGGCTAATGTTATGAAGTGTACTGTATGTGTGCTTCACAAGTTTTCTTTCTTTCTTCCCCCCCTTTTTTTTTTTTAAATAGGAATCTGTGTTACACTAGTTAATTCTAATTTGCATTCTACAAAGCAAGTGTCAACTAGAAAGTAGCACATACAAATTGATTTATGGTAGGATGCAGCCATCCAGTGGTTATGGCTTTCACAGTCGCGATGGCTTCCAAACCTCCAGCGGCACCAAGGCAATGTCCGATCATTGACTACAACAGAATGAAGACAAGAACAAAACAAGATGAGACAAGTGGAACCAGGATACCTAGTTTTTTTTTTTTTTTTTTTTGGGGGGGGGGGGACTAAAAAAATTTTTTAATGAGGGGGCAAAAGTCAATGTTTAGAGTCTACTTTATAAAACAAACCTTAAAAATATGAAATTTAAAGTGAGTTTGTCAAATACCTAGTTCTACCACTGCATATGACCGGCTTAAATTTGAAAGAAGAGAAAGTAAAGCATTCACTTGGGGAAAGATTACCTTAGTGGCATTAATTTTGATCTCTGAAGTATTCTTGAAAACCTTTTTTACAGCATTTATCTCAGCCAGGTCACCAGCAAGAGTGGAAGTTGCATGCGCATTTATGTAATTAACCTGGAAAATGGGGAAAAACTATTTTAATTCTCCTTCTTTAGTTTATTTACTAGTACTGTCATTCAGAAATAATTGTAGCCACAGATATTAATTACAGGCCAAACATTGATTTTTATAAAAAAATTAATTTACAAACCCAGCACTTAATATTATCTGTCCATTCCACCTCATTCACCAGATATGACTGGAAATAATTGGTTCCTGACAGTAACAGCCCAATCTCTCAGACTTACAAAATTGACAGCCCTTTACAGCACTTAACCATCACCTCAACAGAACAAAACTTTAGAGCCTTTCTCTTGGTTCATCTACAAAGATGTTTTACACCATTGTACTCTATCTATGGCCATCCTCATGCCACTTCAAAGCAATACTGTTCCTTCCTGGGTTCCCTTCTCCATGCAACACCGTCAGTTTAATTTATATTAACTCACTAAAGCACTAACGAATTATTAGTTCTAGTCACGGAGACCAAACTTTAACAATCTAAATTTCTGACAATGGTGCTTATTTTCTCACAGATGGATGTGTTTTAAGTCCTTTCTGCCTTGCCACCACCTTTTTCCAACATGTTTATTTAGACTGCTCACTTCACAGACATGTTTCCTGACTGTCCGGCATCCTCTACTGGTTCACCGCAGAGGACTTGCAGTCTTCTAAAAATGTCAATGAATTTCTACTTTGAATCATTACACATGCACCAATCATAATCTTCTCCAAAAGCATCCCTACACTTCATCTATCCTCTTTTAGCCTATGGCAACATCAGAGTCAGGTCCTCACAGGCCCAATAGTCAAACCAAAGTAACTCAAATGGTCACTCCTGAGTATTAACTAGTCCATAAACATCACTCTCAAAAACCCCTAATACCTAAAAATAGAGCACCATACAGTAAAAAGATTGCCTACAAGGGAAAAATGACAATACCTCCTCAGGTGACACGCCGGCATCTTCAAGGCTGCTCTCAATGCATGAAGACACACCAAGTCCATCTGCTCTTGGATCAGTCATATGATGAGCATCACAGTTAACAGCACCTCCCAAGTACTCAGCAATAATTGGTGCACCTCGCTTCATTGCATGTTCTAAGCTCTCCATTATCTGTAATGGAAATCTCAGTCTTACACTAATAATCATATCAATTCATGAAGCAAAATTACATGTCATTACAACCATAACACTTAAAACTGTTCAAAGAGAGACTGGAACTCATACAAAGCAAGCTTATTGACATTTAATCAAACAAGCAAACTGTTCAAAGCTGAGGAAAAAATACACATGTAACTTCTAATTGGAAACTCATAGAGCAGGCCATCGTCTACACTAATTACCAAGGAGGCCCTGTAATTATTTTTCTGATTACACCTTTGTCTGTTACAAATTTTATAGAAACGACCAAATCACAATGGTTGGTTGGCATTCCAAAACTCCATTGGATTCCTGTATAGGTTAAGTATGAAAGCAGACCCAAAAGGTGAAAGTAGTCAACTAGTCAATGTAACTTTGGCCTTTTGTTATTTATGTCAAGCAAGCTTACATCCTTTTTACACAACTAACATAAAAAGAGGTAGGCTTACCAATACTCCAGCTCCTTCACC
The DNA here is from genome assembly GCF_001411555.2 of Juglans regia. NCBI lineage: Eukaryota > Viridiplantae > Streptophyta > Magnoliopsida > Fagales > Juglandaceae > Juglans > Juglans regia. The sequence goes on from NC_049903.1 coordinate 12,187,229, forward strand.
CATGACAAAACCATCTCGATCTTTGTCCCATGGCCTTGAAGCAGTCTTTGGATCATCATTTCTCTGAGATAAGGCTCTGCATGCAACAAAACCCCCTAGTCCAATGGGAATAACAGCAGCTTCAGTCCCACCAGCAATCATCAAATCAGCCTCACCCCGACGGATGTGATTTGCAGCAGCATAGAAGCAATAATTGGAGGTTGCACAAGCCGTTGAGATTGAGTAATTTGGACCCATGAAGCCTATATCAATTGCAAGCAATGCAGAACCCATGTTCGTTATAGCATAGGGAATGAAAAAAGGGGTTATTTTCCTGTAACCTTTCTCTATTAAAGACTTAACACCCTCGGAAAAGACTGTAAGACCACCCATCCCAGTTCCCACAAGCACACCAGCCCGCTCCTTATCAATCTGCAGCAGAAATCAGCAATCACAGTGAGTCAAGCACATAGCTGAAACTAAAAAGAAGAAAAAAAAAGAAAGGGAACACACTGAATTAAGCTTGTATGATGCATAAAGAATAATCTTCTAGACACAAGGGTGAATGCTTGATAAAAATAAAATAAACAAAGAAAGAAAAAGAAATGGCATTGTATCAAAGACTTCCATTATACAGACATTCAATTAAAGATGAAACATTTGATGTGCTCGAATAGAATATTTTACCAGCATAATCACAATTTTTTTATCAGTAAATAAAAATTTTATTCATGAGAAATAGGCATAGCCCAAGTACATGGGACATATACAAGAGCAACACCTCAGCATGATTGACTAGAGATACAGGAAGTTCATGAACATTCAGACCATTGAAATCTGTTATAATCGACCAATGGAGTGAAGTGTTAAAAAAGGATACTCTACGCTCATCCATCGATCGCTTGTGATGTTCAAAGCTTTCAACATAAGGAAAAACGTATCTCACCATTTTCATCATTTCATATATAGAGTAAAAGAAGCATGAATAAAACTTCTTGATTACCTATAAAAAAATATATATAGAAAGAGTAAAAGAAGCAACAGACTGTTATCTATAGACATGACACAGAATCGCTGTTTTTTTTTTTTTTTGACAAGTCAGAATCGCTGTTCTTATGGACTACCAATATCCTAAAACTCCTATCCCCTTGGAAGGCTTGAAAGGTCAATCAAGTGACACGATTGTCCTTGTTATATAAGATGCAAACCACTAAATTTTGGGGAGGGAGTTATGTTGTAGGTTTCCTAACTTCCAACATCTTCAAGAGGCGAGCAAACAAACATAGGACTTTTGAGGAAAGAAAAAATTAGGCAAGCTACAAAATTGATTTAAATCTCCAATCTAGAAAAACTTATCCCAACTATCTACTATATTTTTTTATTTTTTATTTTTTTGACATCCTATCTACTATAAAATTGATGCCACATTTAGTTAGTTGGAAAATGATAAACCTACAATTAGTATACAACTATTTTACCACTCTACTTAAAATGAAGGGTAACTATGTAAAATTGAAATTATTTTTAAATTATGTGTCATAATTACATTGGTTGGTTTAAAATGAGTTGTAAGATAATTGTAAAAGAGTTTTAGGTGTATCATTACCCTCTGCAGTTACATTTGAAAATAGCTTTTTTTATAAGACATTTGAAATTAGGTCTTTTTTTTTTTTTTTTTTTATAGGTAATCATAGAAATGTTATTAATAGAAAAAGGCAAAGCCCAGGTACACATTTGAAATTAGGTTTTAGCAAAGGATAAATGATTTATCCGATCTCAAACATATCAAATGCATGCATACATGTCAACAATTTGGCCATGCGTGACTTGCAGCAAAACCAATATATCATAAAAATTCAAAGCCAATTTTAGTACACATGACAATTTAACCACAATAACCCAAATCAACCATCATGCACCACAATTGAATCAAACACATATAACTATGGTATTGAGTAGACTAAAATTTGGAGACGAGAATAGTGGACCTTGGAAAGTTTATCGCTGCCAAGATCGGCATGCTCGAGAGCCTTCTTCCCAGCGACAATGCAGTATCGAAGGCAATCGTCGAGGCGCCTGTCATTCTTTCCATCAATGTATCCCTCGGAGCTGAACCCACGGATCTGGCCTGCGAACCGGGTGGGGAACTTGGAGGCGTCGAACCGGTCGATGGGACCGATCCCGCTCTCGGCTGCAAGCAGCTTGTTGTAATACTCATCGACGTCGTTTCCGAACACGGATACCAATCCCGTCCCCGTGATCACGACCCGCTTCTTGGGGTCCTTCTCGCGTTTCGGCGTCGAAACGACGGGACGGGACGAGGCCGCAATGAAGGGGAGGCGGCGCCTGGCGATGAAATGGAAATGAGAGGAGCTATTCTTGCGGAGTGGGCCGAGCGGCGAAGGGCAAAGGGTTGGGGATTGAAGGGCTTGCATGGCGGCCTGAGAGGTGGAATAGAGAGTGGGTGGCGAAGAGTGACGACGAATGACGATGATAACTATGCGCTTGTGAAGACGAAGCGAGTTTCTCGAGTGCTCGGAAGTCCCGTCTTTATTAGTGGATTCTGGGAAGTGATTTATTAAATTAAATATTTGCAGGGAATATTATTTTTAAATTTACAAAAAATTGATGTGTAATTATTTTTGCGTGTTTTTTTGAAAATTTATTAATATAATTGATTATATTATTTTTTTAATATAAAATAACTATTTTGACCAATTACATCAATAAAATATATAAAAAATACGTAAAAATAAATGTATATAATAAAACTCTTTTATTTAATATAGTACTTTTGGTGCACAATATTCAAAAGAACAAACAAAAAAAAGATTTTATGGTTTTGTTTTGGGTGAGTTTGGTGCAACTATAAGATTTCAACTTAGATTATGCCAATGTTAGGAGTTAAGAGTTTTATAATCAAAATTAATATTTTTATGAAATATCATTTCATGTAAAACAATTTGTAAGATTGGAGAGAATTAACTTTCATAATCCCAACTCTTTACTACTTACATAACGTGGTCTTCATTTCTTTTTTGTCAAAATTTTAAGTTTCTTTAAGAATGTAAATAATTAAATCTTAAAATCTATTTCTTATTATTAATTTAAAGTTTTTGGACAAATAATAATTTTACATAATATTAAAATACATATCATAAGTTCGAATCTCGATTCTTCACTTTGCTTCATTAACAAAATATTTCATATATCAAACCCATTTATCGAAAAGAGAGAAAAATATTAAGAATATATAAGTTGTAAGAAGTCTAAAATGGTTTTGAATCTTTTGATACCTTTTGTCACAACTCAATAAATGTTAAACATATTAGTAAAAAAACAACAAAAGTGATACTCATGCTAGGCTTGCAACTTGACTTGGTACAATCGGGTTTATGCCCGACTCGACCCGAACGAGCTTGTTGAAGGCGCCAAACCGACCCAATCCGATATGAACAAAATAAAATCGGATCAAACCTGTACAACCCGATTGAAAATTAAAAATAAAAATAAAAATGTTTCCTGCACTTCGATTTACAAAATCTCTGTGTGATTTGAATCTCAGATCTACAATCATCCTCAAATGATCTGAATCTCAAATCTACAATCATTCTCAAATTCAAGAAAAAACCTAAAAAATACTTGCAAAATGGAAGATCCACTTGCAGAAGAAAAACGAATGAAAAATAAAAATAAAAAGAGAAAAAGGGAAACGAAAACATTACCATCGCCATCATCAACGTGCGGCGTTTGGAGTTTCTCAAAACTCATCCCTAATCTTCACTTCGTAGCTTCAACAGAACCTCTCGCCCACTCTTCTCCGCAATGCCCAGTGACCCACTCCCATCTCTCATTCCTCAAGAGGCCATAACAAACGTCAAACACACTCAGTAACCTCTCTCTCTCTCTCTCTGCCTGTGTGTGCGCGCACGCATCCTTGCACCTCTGCCCATCCTTGCGGAGAACGAAGACGAGAGCTTCAACTTGGTCAACAAAATGGCTGAAGTAACCACTCTAGCCCGCAATGAACGAAGACGAAGGCTTCAATTTGCTTTGCCATGCCGTTGAGTCTAAGGGAATATTTGCAGAGTATCCAAAATTGAGGTGAATGGTGTAGCCCTTGTGAACTTTTCACAGTAATAAAAAAAAAATTATTGTCTTTTCTTTATTACATTGTATCCTTTTTTAAGCCATGTTTCTCACAATTTTATCGGACGGGTTGACACTGAGACAAAAAAACTTGTTCCTAGTTGGGTTGGAGACTCGATCAGATAACAATATGATAAAGTCAGGTCGGGTCGATTCACTTTAATCGAATCCACCGGGTTATCGGTTGTTTTGCACAGGCCTACTCAATACCATACAAAGATGTCAAGAGCCTATTCTACCTAATATAACTCATTCTGTCTTTCATTTTGAGGGTTGACAAAACTTAATATATACTTTGATTGTTCCCGAAATCTTGGAAATGGACTAGATGGGAGGGAGGAAAGAATATTTTCAAACAGGATGATAGAGAATTTTCAAGTGATTTATTCCCCCGATCGGACACTTCATTTTCATTTCAATGCAACGATGAAAGATGAGTTATTAGTTTTTGCTTTTTGAAGTCATTATATTTTTAAGAAGGATCTTTGTTCTATCCCTAAAATAATATTATTTTATAAAATACTCTTAATTTAATATATAATTATATATAAAAAAAAGCTGTATTAATTATATCATTACATTAAAAATAAAAATTTATAAGGTCTTATTTGGATAGTTATCTCAACTCATCTCATATCATTTCATTCTCAAACATCACTCAAATACAAATATTTTTTAATTTCAAAATTTTCAACTTTTCATCTGGAGTGATGCTACACCTACCGATGGATGCAACTGAATTTGGTTACCAAATGTGCAAAAAAAAAAAAATCAAACACATTTTCAAACCCCTTAAACATTTTTAAAAAATACAAACTCATTAAAAAATATTTCCTTAACCATTAAATAAAAATAAATAAATAAAAAACAATTAGGTAGAAAATGTCAGTGGATATTGTCGGTGGGAGTAGAGTTTTCATTTCATCTAATCATTTTCATCTAATCATTACCTAATTATCACAGTTTTTCCAAACTTTCAAACAAAACACAGGAAATAATTCAAAATTTTCAAATTTCAAAATAAAAATTATATTCTAAATCTAACAACATTTTAATTTTATAATATTTTTATTCAACTTGAACTCTTTCATTTTTCAAAATCCAATGAAATATCTTAACTCAAACTATTTCACTATTATTCTTAAATCATTTAACTACTATTCACAAATTTTGCATCTCATCTGTGTAACCAAACGAGGCTTCATAGGGTTTTGAGAAATCTGTGAATAATAGTAAAATGATTTAGGTTAGGATGTTTTATAGGATTTTGGAAAATGATAGAGAAAAAGTTGAATAAAAATTTATAAAATTAAAATATTGTTAGAATATAAGTTTTGTTTTGAGATTTGAAAAAATTGAATTGTTTTTTGTGTTTTATTTGAAAGTTTGGAAAAGTTGTAATGATTAGGTTGATTAGATAAAAATTTTGAAAACTTAAAATTGAAAAATGTTTGTATTTAAATTGTGTTTGGATATTGATATGAGATAAGATGAGACAAGTTGAGACCATCTATGAAACCGAACGAGCCTAAATCTTTTGTATGTTATGTGCCCCATACATGTGGTTCCATCTAAGCCTTTCATGTGATCGCTTGACTCTCATTTGTTCCAATGTCTTTTATTTGATTTAAGTCTAGAAGGTTCGTGAATCTTCTTTAGCAGTTGTATTTTTTAGTCTATTATCTTTTGGTTTGTAAAGGTCTTTAAAATAAGGAAAACGCTGGGAACCAAACGTGTAAGAAGGCTTGATTTACACCCACCAATAAATGCATGACACGTACGGATTTTAGCCAAATGATTAATAGAGTTGCATGTAGGCAATTCACTCGTATACCTCCAAGCCTTTCATGTGATTGCCGACTCTCATTTGTTCCAATGTCTTTTATTTTATTTAAGTTCTAGAAGGTTCATGAGTCTTCTTTATCAGTTGTATTTTTCAGACTATTATCTTTTGGTTTGTACGGGTCTTTAGGATAAGAAAAACATTGGGAATTGAACGTGTTGGAAGGCTTGATTTACACCCCCCAATAAACGCATGACACGTATAGATTTTAGCCAAATGATTAATAGAGTTGCATGTAGGCAATTCACCTGTATACCTCATCTTCCCCCAATCTCTTTTCTCCTATCTCTCTCTCTTTCTAGGTTTGAAGCTTTTCCCCTAAAACTAACACTCGACACTAGAAAATGGTTTGCGAAAGTGGCTATCCTTCAACAAAAATCTTGCCTAAGGACCAAAACAACGTCGAATGACATAAGATGGGTTTTTTTTGCTATTGCAACTCTTAACATTCTTTCTTTTTTTTCTTTTTCTTTTTGCAATGTGTTGAAAATAATGGGGAAGCTGGCGTAGGGGGAGGGGGAGAGGGAGGGGGATGCGAGCAAAGCCTTGGAAGGTGTTCGATATTGAAATATTAACGAACTAAAAATCTTGTTTGCTTAACATTAGAGAATAATCTGATTCTCCTCTAGCATCTAAGAAACCTAAGCCTAAACAGGCAATAAATTCCACACTCTTTCATTATGGGAATCTTAAAAAAATCTAACAATATTATCAGAAAATTGAGAAAAGATAAGAAGCACCAAGAGGAGTGCCAATATTCTACCTAAAACTGTTACTAAAATCTCTTTTTGATATTTGAATGACAATTTTTCATACAAAAGAATGGACGAAATGGGAGAGAGAGAGAGATTGCAAAGACGGACACTATTGAGAGAGAGTTTCGCGAGGACAGAGAGAGCTTCACAACGAAATGGGTTATGATAGAGATGAGAGAGAGATCGATTGTGGTGGGGGGGGGAGAAGAGAGAAAGGGAGAATGGATAAGGGAGAGGAAAGGAGAGGAAAGGGGAGAGGTAGGGAGAATGAGAGAGAAGACATCAGGAAAGCGTGCTACCTTCAACTTGCACTTACTATAAAACATGTAAATCCCCTACGTGTCCATTTTCTATTGGAGGGTGTAAAATACAAAATCACACCACGTCTGATTTGAAGCTTTTCCCTTAAGATAATGGACCATGGTAGGCGATAACAATAAGTGGGTTGCTTTCAACACACAATCAGGTTGCTATGTGATAGTTCCTTTCAACCTACAAGGTCACAAATTCTCTACATATCTCTATTTACTGACATTGGGTGGTTGTGATCTTGTTTTGGGGGTTAATTGGTGTAATACCCTCTTCTTGTAAGCTAGTGATGTCATATATTTTCATAAAAATAACTCGGCAAGAGATCCCATTTTTAATAAAATAAACATTTATTTCATATAAGAATTATTTAATAAAAGCATGCCTCCCAATAAAATTAAATGAAATAACTGAATAAAATTCATGTCATAAAAATAATTTATTCTAAGAAGTCTGGAATTTAATCAACTACTCCATCTAAGCCTAGCCCGCCTGTTCGTATCCATCACCATGTTTACTTGTGGTGGTTTAAAAACATAAAACAAACTAAAATGAATCGAAAACTCAATAAAAAATCCATTATAACGTAAACATACTTAACATAAGGTTTTTCATAAAATATTTCATGCCAATAACTTAAAATCATGATCGTTCATACGCATGCTTATGTCATGCATGATTAGTTTTGAGTTATCTATCTTTTCATACTTATTTTACTAGCTCACACACTTAACCCTATGAGAGTCCCAAGACCAGATGAAAAAGTATGCAGATCTTAATAGAACCGAACGAACATTTGAAGAAAAGGAATGGGTTTACCTGAGGCTAAAACCCTATTGTCAACCCTTTGTAGCAGCTCGAAGGCACCAAAAGTTGGCTCCGAGGTTTTACAGCGCATTTCATATCAAGGAAAAGATTGGAAGTGTTGCCTATAGACTGAAGTTGCCACCAGAATCCAAGATTCATCCAGTGTTCTAGGTTTCTTGTCTCAAGAAATGCCTTAGGACATCATCAATCCCTTAGCCTCGGCTTCCTCCAACCAATGTAGATGACTCCCTCCACCTCGAACCTAAAAAGATACTCCGACAGCGACTTAAGAAAGAGGGAAGGACGGTCACCACAGAGCTCTTGGTGAAATGGCTAGGGTTGAGTTCTGACGATGCAACATGAGAAGAGATTAGGGCTTTTCGTGACAAATTTGGACACCTTGCGAACAAGGTTATCTAAGATGGGGAGTCTGTTATGTACCCAACTCATGTGGATCCATCCAAGCCTTTCGTGTGATCGCGTGACTCTCATTTGTTCTGATGTCTTTTATTTTATTTAAGTTTTAGAAGGTCATGAGTCTTCTTTACCAGTTGTATTTTTTAGTTTATTATCTTTTGGTTTGTACATGTCTTTAGGATAATTGGCCATGTTAGGCGACAACAATAAATGGGTTAGATCATGTCTTAGCATGATCAAGAGTCTATTATGTTTTGAGTCATATTTAAAGTCCAAGTTCTGATTTAGGACTTGTTTAGAAAAAATTACATCTCAAAATTCTCATATCATCTCCTCATTCCATCTCATTCCCAAACATCACTCAAATACAAATATTTTCAAATTAATTATTATAATTTTTTCAAACTAATCATTACAACTTTCTCAAACTTTCAAAAAAAAATAAAAAATAATTAAACTTTTTCAAATCTCCAAACAAAAACAATATTAAAAAAAATTATATTATAACAATATTTTAATTTTATAATATTTTTTATTCAAAAATTTCTCTATTTTTTCCCAAAACTTCAAAACCCCATAATTCAAACTATCTCACTATTATTCACAAATTATCTTACTACTATTCTCAAAATTTTCATCTCATCTCACTCCTCAAGTTTGTCCAACTCAAACTATCTTACTACTATTCATAAACTATCCTACTACTATTTAAAAAGTTCTCATCTCATCTCATTTCCCCAACATGCCTAATGAAACAACTATTACCATTAATGACTCGTTTAGATAGTGAGATGAGATGAGATAGTTTTAGATGAGTTAAAAAAAATATTTTTAAAATATTATTATTATTTTAAAATTTGAAAAAATTGAATTATTCATTATATTTTATATGAAAAATTTTAAATATTATAATAATAAAATAGATAAAATCATTTATGTATTTTATCCAACCCTAAGGGTAGGTTTGAGAGTTGAGATGAGAATTTTATGTTTTGTTTTAATGTTTAAAATATTATGTTTTAGTATTATTATTGTATTGGAATTTGAAAAAGTTGAATTGAGATTTAAAAAAGTTGAATTATTTATTATATTTTATATAAAAATTTAAAAAATATGTAATGATGAGATAAGAAGAGATGAGAATTTTATATCTCATTTCACCCTTCAAACCTGCCCTAAATCTATATTTTGAAAGTTTTGGGCATGAAGTAGCCTTATTTACCATTGTCGTTGATAGCTCGTAGCCCTTGGCATTGTACACACCCTTTTTGGCACAATCTTTTGTACCCGTGTGACAAAGAACCTTTTTTTCTAATGATTCAGGGACACTGTTGAATTGACGATTTAACCCGTCAACCCCGAGTCACGGCCGACCACCGCAGAGAAAAAGGAAAATGGCGAAGAAAGCTAAGAAGTCCCAAGTATCTCGCTCATCTCGAGCTTCTACGTCGGCTAAGGCCCCCAAGAGAACATCCAATGAGTAAGAACCTCTCGCTCCCTTTACTCTCGGTTATCCTTTACTCTTTAAGCTGCTGTGGGCTTTCTGCTTGGTTCCTGAGAATACCCAGAAAGAGAAAAGGAAAGAAGAAAAGAAAAGGACAACTGCTCAATTTATTGGGTGTGGCGTTTTGGATTTTGAAAAGCCGAGAGCACAATTTAGCTTAGAAAATCAGTTGCATTCGGCTTTTTTGAGTGCCGGGGGTGGGGGTGGAGGGTTTTTTTTTTTCCTCTTGTTGATGGTTTTCTCAGCAACCAAGAAAAGTGTGAACGTATATCCAAACCACATCCCTAAAAGGTTCCAAAATCATAGAGATATTAGAGAACGCCGTGAAAACAAAAAATGATATATAGGAGAGGATTTTCGTTTTCCGGTTCTTACGTCAGCAGCACTTTTATTATGCTTTCATAGTGTATACCTGAATTTTTTTTGTTTGATTTCTGTAGTTTCATTAACGTCAACTTTTTTTTTTGATAAGTAATATGAAAGTTTCATTAACGTCAACTAAAGAGTGGGTTTGCTTGAAAATTTACAGTGAAATGGCGTTGACGGTAAAATCAAGCGAGGGGATGAGGAGATCGGCAAGGGTGAGCAAAGTTAGCGAGGGAAGGAGACCCAAGTTGGTAAAGAAGTCCAACGCAAAACAAAAGAAGAAAAAGAATAAATTTGATGATAAGAAGCCAAAAAAACCGCCAACTGCTTTCTTCTACTTCTTGTATGTGCCCTGTTTTATTTACAAGTAATTGGTATTTGGTTTTAGTGCTTGAATCCGCTAGACAAGATTAGACACTAGTACGCTATGCCAAAATTTAATCAGATTTAGGTGTGTTTGGCTGATAGTTACTAGACTACGGGGTGCTCATCCATTTAGATGCCATGCAAAGGTTTTTTTTTTTTTTTTTATAAGTAAAAAAAAAATTTATTGATATAAACGGAGTAGGCAAAGCCCGTGTATACAGGAAGTATACAAAAGAATACCTCAATACATTCTAGGAACCAGAAATTAAAAACAGAAAACCATTAAGCAACTGTTCCTAAATACATCAGGAAGTATACAAAAGAACACCTAAATACATCATGAACACTAGTTCCATTAAGCACAATGGCTGAAAACCAGAGCAATAAGGTGTGTACACAAGATGCCATGCAAAGATAATGGAGTTATTGAATTTAGGCACTGGCACAATCTATATTCGAGGTCATGCTTATGGGGAAGTAAACAAGTAATTGTAGCAAATTAGTTTATGTGCATGGTATGCTTCCCATGGCTATGTTTTGCTGTACTCTTGTGTGGGCAAAGGTGGACGTACTGGTTGAGAAATAGATGCATAGGCTATCTTTTATATCCCATTTTGATGGAGGAATGAAAAAGTAAGGGCCGGCTTGATATACATCACCATATAATTTACCTTAATATGTACTAGAAAACACCTTGATGTATGTGTGCGTGTGCGTGTGTGTGCGCGTGCGCGTGCGCGCGCATAGATTTAAAAGCCACCCCATCGATGCCTCCCATCTTTAAAACCTTCAGTCCTGAGTTAATTATGCTTCTTAAGAACATTGTTGGCAGCTTGACTTATTATTTCACCCATGTCATTACTATCATTTGTGAGCCACGCTGGGTAGAAAAGAGTCTCGTCCTCATTTCATTTCCCAATTGCCTCTTTTTTGTCTCTCTGTTGCTGGTTTCTGTTGCTGTTGCTGGTTTCTTAAGAACATGCCAATCTCCAAGCCTCTCTATGCATAGCTTCATGTGCTTCAGCCTCCCACTCCTATAGGGGTGACCTTATCAGATTCAACTTACCGCACTTGACCCACCCTAGTGAGCTCTCTGTGAAATGTTCTCCAGCCCTTTTCATTTTTTCATTTTTTTTTTATAAGCAAGAGAATTTTATTAATACGAATGAAATAGGCGAAGTATACAACCCCCTGAAATACATTCTAAGAACCAGAAAAGGACAACAGAAAATCATGAGCACTATCTTCGTTAAGCACTGAAGCAGAAAACCAATGCTGTAAGGAGTATGCAAAAAAATTTCGAAGTTCCTCCAAAGTGTGCTCCTTATCATTTCGAAGTTCTTCATTATTATCGTTGATGCTAGAAAATGAATAGTATTGTCTCAATTGTGGCAATCTATTAGTAAGTTTACTATGGAAAGCTGTTCCATATGCGAGAATCTATCTTTGAACATGTCTAACATCATAAAACTAATTTTACTTTGTTTTTCAAGGGACGATTTTCGTAAGGAATTTCAAGACCAGAATCCAGATGTCAAGTCAATGCGTGATGTAAGTGGTGGGACATGTGTTTCCATTTTGCATTGTCTTATTAATTCAACGGCCTCTCTTTTTTGGTTGCTCACTCTCTTCTTTCCTTTTGCATGAAATATGCTCTATTTCCATCTTTCAGATTGGCAAGGCATGTGGAGAGAAGTGGAAAATAATGACATATGAGGTTCGAGATGCATCTATATTTAAGCATGCTTTTGTATTTTTCATTTGTAAGTTCTTTGGCATAGGATTATGGATTATTCTCTTTGTTGAGTTGAGAAGAAGTTCCCTGGAAAACACTTGTTTTGTTGTCTAGTGTGAGTAATTAAGGTTGATTATGTTCCATATTGTTTTGCTTCTTGAATGTTTTAGACCTTGTTTTATTTACAGTGGCTTGAACTGACAAAATGTTTTGTGATAAGTATTGAACTGACAAAATGTTAGTTGAATTAGTTAAAAATTTTGACAAGTACCCTTGATAGTTTTGTATATAGGAGGTGATATACACTATGCCTGGCTATACTCTCTTATAACATACCTCAACTTTCCCTTGGTTGTATACACTTGAATCCGTACAGCTCTTGTGACCTACAATTGACGTTAAATAATCTTCTTTGCTGTTATTCTGGTTGGAAAAGTAATTATCCCTGACCTTTGCCCCAATGGAAATTGGTGGATGATAATTTGATAATTCTAGTATCCCACATAAACCCAAGACCCTATTAAACTGCTGGAGTTTCCATTTGTCCCAATAAAATGTTACTTTTACCATATTACCCCATGATTGAGAGATGGAGTTGTTCTCTTCGTTTTTCAACAGATTGTATTATTTTAGATGGAGAAGAGGCGGTAATGACCAAATATGTTGGATCCCGTTTAAAAGAGGATCTTTGAGGTTAAATCCTATTTCAACGCATTCATTCGTCCTTTTCATGACATATATTTGGAGAAACAAGGCACCTTTGAAGGTTTTTTTGGTCTTAATAGCCGCCTCAGGAATGATCTTAACCATGAATAATCTGATAAAGATGCATCTTGTAATAATGGATCGGTGTTCTATATGCTAACATAATGGGGAAGATATTAATCACCTTCTACTACATTGCGAGTTTGATACGGAGTTATTGTGGAGATATCAAGTTTTCAACACATTCGGGATTGAGTGGGTTATGTCCCAGTGAGCGGTTTGTTGGTATGTTGGTGAAATATTTTTGGAAGCCATAAAAATTAAGAAATTTGAAGGATGGTTAGCTATGTTTAATGTATGTGGCAAGAATGTAATGCCTGAATGTTTAAAAGCTGAGAGAAGAGGGTGATCGGGTTAAAAGCTATAGTATTCAGCAAGATGGTTGTAACACCCTGATCTCACACTGGGAAAATGAATAACTCATGTAGTGTAAGTTATGAAGGTAGTCATGAGTGCAATGCCAAGTCCCACATTATCTTTATTAGTGATTTTACGGAAAATTCAGTTTACTTGTTTTTTTGGGTTATAGCGCAGAGGTGGTTGGTTTTCTGGGGTTGTTGCATATGGTATCAAAGTCAAGTTGTAAAGCTAGTCAGGTGATATATTGGAGCTCTATGTGACATGACCCTGACTAGAATGTTAGGAATTTAAAAGGGAGGAGTTTGTAACACCCCACTTCCATAGTGGGAAAATTAATAACTCACACAGTGTGTAAGTTTTAAAGGTAATCATGAGTGTTAAGTCCTACGTTGGCTATTTACTGGCAGAAACTGAGTTTTACAAGTGATTCTTGGAAATTTTTAAATTGACTAGTTTTTATGGGTTATAGTGCATATATGACTAATGCTTTCCTTTGGTCGTTACGCATACACTACCTTAGGTTGAGTGTATGAAGGTGGTGAATAAGATCTCAAATAAATTGGGAGGGAGAAGTTCTTGCTCATTATAATAATTCCAAGGGGCTCCAATTGTAACCTTGACTAGTATTTTTGATAAGAACCTTGACTAGTCTTTATGAAGTATATATGTCTTGTGGCTTGAACTTCCCTTAGGTAGTTACACATGGTATTAGAGCCAATTTTAGATACAAGTGTGGGACTTGAACCATACCACCTATAATGGAATGACCTAATGAGGACATCAGGTATTTAAGGGGAGACATTTGTGATACCCTGAATTGGGTACAAGGGGTGGTGAGTGAGATTTCATATTTTTTGAGAGGGAGAAGTTTTTGTTCTTTATAATGAATCCAATTGACTTACATTATAACCTTAATTAGTTCTTTTGGAATATAGGCCTAGATGTAGCTTGGGTTTTCCTTGAGTTATACAATGGATGCTCACAACAACTCCCAAGTCTTTTGTTTCTTAGATTTCAAAGATGTTTGCTCCTTTCCTTCTTCTGGCTAGTTGGGCGTTTTCATTTGTATGCTTCCTGTGTAATTGGGTTGTGCCCCTTTGCGCTTTGGTTGGAATATGATATTTAGTGCTTGGGTTCTATATTTTCTTTCGTATGCTTCTGTGCACATGGGTTGGATTATGATATTACACACTGGTAGAGTTAGCTGGTAACTTGGTAATATTTCATAATAAGTATTAATGGTGATATTTCTTATGTGGATGCTATTTAACTATTTGACCAGGTGTAGGTGACTACTCTCTTTAAGAAAAAAGTTAAACAACATTTTTTTCTTCTCTCTACTGATAAAAATAAAAAAATCTCTGTATGTATAAAAAAGTTAAACAACATTTTATTGAGGTTTGACTTGAGTACAACAGCCTCTTGTTTAAATATGACCAGAACTTCAAGGACTCTCCTTTAGACTCTTCCGGAGCCACTACAGCAATTGGAAATATATTGTATAGAGTTCATGTAGTAATAAATTTTTGATTCACAGGGTTTGATGAACAGTCCCTCGCATATTTTTTCTGTGATGGTCCTTTTAAAGCTGTTGAATGCTGTACATTTGGAGATTTGTATTATGGGGGAATTTTGATCTTAGACTTTTTGTCATTGGTAAAATAATAGTTCTTTCCTAATCAAAGCTCCTCATTTCACTTTAATATGTTATTAGTTTACCTATATTTTGGTATAAAGTATCAAAAGATGTTGCGTATTTTGATTAGTTTTCCAAATATCATATTGCAAAGATTCTAGAAGGAAACTGGCAAGAGTTCTGCCACTCTAAATCCGTTTCTTTTTTTTTTGGTTGCCTGTGTTTGTTGTGGTTCTTGCAATAGGATAAAGTTCAGTATTACGACATAGCCACCGAGAAACGGGCAGAGTTTGACAAAGCCACGGCGGATTATATCAAGAGAAAGGTGAACTAGCTTTACATGTTCTTCTTTGTTGTTTGCCGCAGCAGTAAATGAGGCAAATTATATGAAAACATGTATCTTTTGCAGGAAAGCGGTGAGGATCTAGAGACTGAGGATTCTGATTCAGAGTTTGATGAGTAGAACTGTGGGATTGTTCTGTAAAAGGTAACGTTTCTATAGGGGTAAATAGTGGTTGGGCAACAGGTTGTATATCGACTGACGAATCATTTGTCATATGAAACGGTCAGTGTCTGTATCATTTTTGTGTAGATGACTGCTTGCAATTGCTTTCTCTGATAACAAAATTTGACAGTGTGTCATTTAGTTTGATTTTGTTAGGAGCTTGGTTTCTGCCAAGTTGTTTCTCGGATTAAATTGCTTTGAATTTGATAAAGAAAACTGAAAACAATGGCTGGCTTTACTTGGCCGAGTGAATTCTGGTTTGAAACAACCATACCCGCTCATATGTTCATATAACATAAATAACTTTAGAGTTCTCTCTCTCTCTCTCTCTCTCTCTCAAAAAACAAAAAGAAAAAAGGAAAAAGAACTTTTAGGAGAGCCTTTTATTATAAATGGACAGAAGTCATATATAATTTCAGAGATGTCATGAGCGAGAGGGATTGGAGGGTTGGCACAAATTAGATTGCTTTGTGATCGTAGGATTTCTGGTATGTTTGTACCTGACTGCTGTTTTCTTAACCACACAGACCTTTTGAGGAGTTCCACACGCAATTTTGTTAGGAATCGTGCTACTTAGCATCCTATTTGACAACCATTTTATACAACCATCAACTATTTTTTCAGTTTTTTCTTCCAGCCATAATTGATGCATGTCAATAGAAAGTCATTTTCATTTAAAGAAAATGTAGAATTTTGAAGTATATATATATAATTTCTGTTCATAATTGTAGAAAATGGTTATATAATGGAATGATAAATTATCATTTTTCGCTTTGTTATCCCAGTAGGATGGCGCACAATCCGTGTGGTTTCATTCAAGAAAGGTTTGTGATCGGGAGACATTAAACAATCATAATTTATTCATGCCATTTATGGCCATAATTCAATTCTAACCACATAGAAGTCCAAAAATAAAAGAGGAAGATAATACTTGGGGCTCAAAAGGCTTTGGTATTTTTCTTAAAAAAAAAGAAGAGATTTTTATATATTATTTTGTGGACATTATCTAAACTTGAAATCTAAAATAGTTGCATTTGGATAGTAAGATATTTTGAAGTATTCTGTGAATAGTAATGAAAAAGTAATGATAAAATATTAAAAAATATGTAAAAATTAATAATAAATTAATAAATAATAGTGAGATATTCTCAAGATACTTTGACAACCTTTCTAATAATCTTGAGGTATCTTCTCAATTGGGGGACTGCATCATGCAAAAATCTTCAACATATTTGACAAATGAGTAATAAAACCAAAACACTTTATTAGTGTGTATCATGGCTGGAGAATTTTGGTTGAAAAATTATATTTATAAGTTGATACGAAGGACATACATTTCATACCATTACTACTGATACTATAGGATTTGATTTATAAGTGAATTTACTTTTAAACTTATAATGCAAATTGAATTTTGTCAAAGTTGCAAACAGAAACAGAAGTACTTTCATTATGAATGTGACTCTTTATCAGAGTATGCGGCTCTATATGCTTCTAGTAATAAAAGATGTTGACTAACTTGAATCACTTCATACGAGATTATGGGAAAAAGAAAAACAAAGAGAAAATGGCACCATTGCACTTACTATTCTAGAGTAAGGGAAATAAAAGGAATATGTTCCGGAGGTAACAAAGACCATTCCAAGCCAATTTTTTATTCGTTCAAGGAACACGAAAATCTGAAAATTACCGTCTTAAAGCTCTCTCTTCAGATGTGCTGTGTCTAACAGCCGATGCCCCTAATGAGTTGGTGATACTTCTGACCTCTGCGATCATTGCAACCACGTCATTAAGCTTGTTCACTGCTGAACCCACACCCTGTATTTAAACATCATAACATGTTAGTGATCTCATTAAAAAGAGTAAAACGGCAGTCTTAAAATTTTGACATGAATGAGATCCTGTACAGGCAAGTGAGTTGCGTTATCCAAATATTGTGACATGGGTGTATTACAATTTTCGAGAGAAAAGAATGATGCGTGTTACATACCACACCAGCAGCTCCGGCTGTGATGGCCATTGGCGCTGTAACTGAACTCAGTCCAGATGAACACATGACAGGAATCTTGACAGCCCGTGAAATTGAATATGCAGCTGCTAATGTTGGTGTGGCCTGTAATTACCAATATCCAAGCAAATTCTTAGTTGGCACGAAAGATTACCATGAAATTAAACATAGGTCACTCTTTTCAATTTACATTTCCAACCTATTAGTTTTATGCCTACTTCATTTTAGAAGCATTAGTCTTCACTGTCATTACAGACATCTTATTCACACTGAAGGACTCATTCAATCACTCATGCAAAGCTGCTTCTGTGCATAATTGTAAAAAAGTCTCTACAGAGTTGGATAAAAAAACACCTGATAGATAACCAATTAAGTTTTAATTTGAGCACAGATAAAAGTTTAGACCCTGCAGCCAACAGTATGTTTTGAGGGCATTGTGCATGTACTAAGGCTTAAGGCAGGAAGTATGTGGAGCAGGCTCGACATTTGATGTCTGTTGATGATACAGACGGACAATTTAGATCCAAGAACTGCCATGATTTTTTTTTATAGGTAATCAAGAAGTTTTGTTCATTAAAAGTAGGCAAAGCCCAAGTACGGAGTATACATGAGAAGTACCTAACTAGAGTTTCTGAAAGTAGAAGATGTATTATGCTGTTCACCGAACCATTTTTCAATTCTGACACTTTCAAGTGTACATTCTCCAAATCTGAATTCAGTACAGCACTAACAGTGTAGCAAATTTTGTGGCCAAATGCTTATGATATTTTGCATAGATAATGCCATTTTTTCTGAGGAAAGGTGCTATATGGTAATAGGGATTACTACAAGATTCTTTTGTGTTACCTTCTCAATCAAACCAAGAACACCAGGTTTTGAAGGATTAGAAGATTTCCCTCCTTCAGTTTGAATGATGTCAACACCTTCCTGTTCCAGCATCTCCGCAAGCTTGACCTGTTGGTTATTCAGATACTAAGATTAAATCAAATATATGGTTGAGAAATGGAACGTTGTTTTAGCTGCTCCTTGTAACCTGATCGGGTAGGCTTAGTGTGTGAGGCACAGTTACTGATAAGATCACAGATGGAAGAATACTCTTAGTCTCCTTTGTTAGATTCAATATCTGCAAAATAATATATTCAACAGGAAAGCAAATGCAGAGTCATGGAGTTGATTCTTATAACTCCTGCATAAAGCCTCATACAGTGTAATTGGGCAACATGCTAAAAATACATTTTCCAAATTGATATGACATCAGTGTATTTACATTAAAATTCTAAAGTCACCCTCTCTACAGGAGCTCTACAGGAGCACACCTCCATGTGTATGAACGACTTATATATGTCGAGAGAAATGGTATATTTCAATTTACCCATTTTGCAGTTTTGAGATAAAAGTCTTGTCTAGTTTTTTTCTTGTTTAAGGTTCCCCAATCTCTATCTATTTACAGTAGCAAATTGATAGACACACTGCAGACAAACTATTCAATGGGGCTTTACTTCTATATTTATTAATGGAGAATTAATAAACCATACCTTCTCTGGAGAGAAAACCACACCCATCTCATAGAATGAATCATAGTTCCCAATCTCAACCTGTAAACATCATTAGTTTTATAATTAATTCAAACTTAGCAAAGTGCTTTGCGGTTTTCTTCTAAATTTTTCACACCAGTAAGGGGCACCATGTCAAGGGATTCAAGCTTATGGCTTAAATGCAGGATTAAAATAACAGGTTTGTTGTCAAACCATTAATGCCCCGGCTTCAACGGCAGCTGGAAATGCTGATGGATCCACCGAAGAAACACAAACCTGCAAAGGGGAGAGATATCTTCAACTCATATAAAGAAAACATTTCAACATGTTTAACTGAATGAGCCTCTTCTCAAGAAAAAAATTAGGCTGCAGATAAGATATTGAGTCATCTTATACACCAACAGTGAAATTTGAAGCCTAAAGACATCATATGAAGCTCTGGTCTTCTTCACTATGGTTCTGTTTTCATTTATAGCCTCCCCCTATTTCTCTTATTATTTACCTAAAATTGTTGTTTATCAAGATCCATTTCAATGACATAAAATATATGAGAGGACACGAAATAATTAGAATCTTTTGCATCTTTCCCATAATGCAAAATTTTGAAGTGAGCGATCAAGATTGCTTTTTGAAGGTACGAATTTACCGGAAGAGAAGTTAAACTGATGGCAAGCTTCACTAATTCTGGGTCACAAGCTATATCCACATGTGTTGCTCCCCCCTACATGTATGATGACATGATAACATGACTTGTAAGTTTTGGAGGTAGGTACCTTTGAGAAAAGAAACCGAAACACAAGGCAAATTCCAAAATACTTGAGAAGCAAAATAAAATGTTGATGCTTGAAACCACTAAAGTTGAAGCACATTTGCACAAAGCACTTCTATGGATCAAGTAAAGAATACACTATCGAAAAAAATATTCACCAAATGTTGCTTGTAATGACTAATGAGTAAGAAAATACTGAAGGGAATTACAAGCTTGTACTACAATGGCCAGTAATTTGGCTTACACATCAATTTCTTCCATTGATCCATTCATAGAAAATTTGAATAAAACTATGATTTAGTTCTTGCAGTATTGCATAAAACCTAAATTCTGAAGAAAATTAGGACTAACTAAAATTTATGTGCCCACTTCATAATGCAGACCTCACAAAATGCATGCAAATTGTTTACAAAACAACTATATGAACTGCCAAAAGAAAGTGAAAGCAATTATATATAACACGTTCCCATTAATTGGGCTAGTGGCATTGATGTTCAACTTATTTCAATCACTAATTAGTCTCAAATGTGTAACTCAGGATAAACTAGACATTAACATCAAACAAACCTTCTCCGCAGCTGTCACAACCAAAGCAACATTGTCTCTATTGAAATTCTGCAATCCTGAGATGATCTGTAAAGTACAAAATCATATAAACATGAAGCAGCCATTGGCCATCAAATTAAAACTCAGCTCAAATAGATGGATTGTATGAAGCATATTATATATATATATATACACACACATATTCAGATAGAGGAATTTTATAAAATTGTAAGAAGAAAACATCAAATGAGCTCTAAAAAAAGGGCTTGAACCCTGGACTTGTCGTTAGCAGACACACGCTCTAATCAAACAAGCTATTCCAGCTGTTAGTTTGACTTTATTATTATCGTTAATATTTTAGCGAGTATCTTACTATCAATTTGTTGAATTTGGTACGTAATTCTCACGTTTCAGCCGCTACCTCATTAAATCCATAAATTCATTCAAAAAAGAACAGAATATGCACAACAACATAATCTCAAAGTTACATTGCAGTTTCATCTGGAAAGCAGTTCAGAACTTAGCTTCTTCTCTGGCACATTAAGCAGACCATTTTAAAGTTGGAAAAAAAAATTGAGGAAAGGTAAAACTATAATAAAAAGATTGAGTTTAAGTTTTAGGATGGAGAAGGGACTTTGAACAATAGCGTCCAATCTATTCCTTAAGTATGATTGCAGAGAGAACTAGAAACAATAAATAAATAACCGAAACAAAAATTTGAATGTTATATTTCAAAAAGTTAGGAAATTTAGCTTAATTAAACCAGATAGTTTTATTAGGAGCAGTTGAAATAAAAGAATACTTTCCCAAGTTCAACAAAACAGAAGGGAAAAAAGAAAAGAAAAGAACATATGAAGCAACAATTATTACTTCCCTCCAGCATCCAAGCATGGGAAAATGACAAAAGTAATGACAGAAAAAGGAAGTAGATTTGATTTACTTTGAGAGCTCTGCGTTCTTGAAAATCCCTCAACACTGCTTCTTTGGCGGTCGATAGAAGTGCTCTGGTAGTTACAGAGGCTCTTCTTCTCAGACGTAGATATGGTCTCGAAGAAAGACAATCTCCCAGAAAAGGATTGTGGTTGGGTTTCAAAAGTGGGTGGGACGATGGTGAAATGGGCATGCAGATCGAGGAATGCATCGCTCTTTGTCTCGCTGGGTGAGCCTGTAGCTGGAGGGAGCAGATAAGATCGTCGGAAGCCTATGTTGTATCCGAGAATATATTTGAGGTCTTGTTTACCGTTTAGTTTCCCAAGTCTCGCCACCTCACATGGATATCACTTTTTTGGAAAAAAGAAAAATTATATTTACAAGACAGTGTTTAAAATATACTTTTTATATTGTTGATAGAGTAAAATTTAATTTATAAGATAAGTTTAAAATTTGGATACATTTAAATAGTGAGGTAAGATAAAATTAGATAGTTTTAGATAAATTAAATAAAATATTATTTTTTAATATTATTATTATTTTAAAATTTAAAAAAGTTAAATTATTTATTATATTTTATATAAAAATTTAAAAAATTTATAATGATGAGATGAAATAAGATGGATTGAAAGTGTTTCTGCATCTTATAAATTATTGTCATAATAACGACATGCATAATGTGCTTTACACAATGACTTACAATCAGAATAACTCATGAGAAAGATCATATTAATTCCATCGATCTTGTTTTTTTGACACAGGGATAGGGTTTCGAACTTGGTTCGAATATTTGAAAATCAAACCTTATACCATCTAATCCAAAAGACCTTGACTTCTATTGGTCTTGTTATACAAAAAACGTGAGATTTTGTAAAAGTAAGATTTATAAATTAATGTAATTTACAATGATTATATTGTATTACTTTTAATATATCACATCATATTGTAAACTTTATTTTGTGAGGTCCTTTTATAAATCTAGCATTCCTAGCTTTATGATATATTTTTATTTTTATAAAAATAAAAAAATTGAAACTTTTTTTTATCTGATTTTGTTGTGTCAATGATTTGAAGGGCATCGGTAAAAAGTTACTTTGGCTTTCAATGACCAAAACATGCTTATATTATTTGAACAGTATTACTCATAAATTTTACATCTTGTACATTTATTTAAAAATATATTATTTTATTTTTTTATCCTATTTTATTTATAAATATGTCTAGAATCATTTTTATTATGTAGATAAAAAAAAATATATATATATTTTTAAATAAATATACAGAATGTGAGACTTATGATTAAAATTTTTCATATTATTTCTTCTATATATGTATTGCAATACAAAAAAGTCCAAATAAGGATAGTTACAACCAACATTCCACTGTACAACTTTAAGTACTACTGCATAAGGCAATAAATCAAAGAATTAAAAGTATAAAAGGTAGAGATGGGAACTTAAATACCACGAAAATTACATTCCGATTAAGTTAATGCTTGGTTGGCAGAATCTGCACATTTATGTTGGACGTACAGTATGACATGATATGAAACAAAGCTCTACGTTACAAAAAATTGAAAACCGTCGTGAAATATATATATATATATATTAATTTGTGGTATAAAAACAAATTATCACGACCCAACATTGCCAACAATCATCACAATATATAACTCCGTCACAAGATTCTATTTGTGACGATTTACAGTTCTACCGTTATAAAATATATTTTTGTAATAGTTGAGTTAATTCCGTCACCATATCCACGTGCGAACGTCAAATTTTACAATTTCAATGCTTAAGCGTCCATACGAAATTAAAAAACAAATGATATATATGAACCTCAAATGTACAAGTCTCGTGCTAGTTTTTTATAAGGAAAAAGCTTCTAGCTGGATGTGTTCAAAACCCAATTTTACACTAGTCAATAGATAGACGACACGTAGGCACTATTGAAAAATGAAAGGTGAACTCGCATCCACACAATTCTCCTTCTTTTCTTCTGAATCCATCTCTCTCCCTCCAAATCTCTCTCCCTCCCCCATCTTTGCACGCAAGTTTTTTTCAGAAAAATCACTCCCTCCACGACTCACAACAACGAACCAAACTCCCGCTGAAACGCCCACCACGACTCACAACGGAAGCCCCACTCGACGCGACACCCACCACCTGCACTCATCTTTAAAGTCGACGGAAGGTAAACTCTTCTAAGGCTTGTTATGTGCCAAAGAGTTGAAGTCAAATTGGAATGTAATTTCTCCATTTGATGATTACTTCCTTCCGATTTTTACCTATTTTAACTATCATGATATGTGCTTTTCACATAATAATTTGGTCATCTGAAGATGATGTTTTGATGCCCATACCTCTGAAAACTCTTTCAGGGTTTCAGAGAATTCCTTAAAGGTTTAAGCAATGAAGTAGGGCTTCAGCTTCTCTCTGCCAGTAACCGTCATCGCTTTGTCCATCTTCTACATTTATTTTTCAACAGTCTTCATTTTCATCGAATGTTGGTTCGGCCTCATGTCCTCCACTGGAATATTCAACACAGTCATTTTCAGGGCGATCACTCTCATGTACATCTTTACCTACGCGCCCGACATCGAAGATGCGGAGATCCCTATCCACAAGATCAAGCGCAAGGGTGGGGATTTGAGGTACTGCCAGAAGTGTTCTCACTATAAGCCTCCCCGTGCGCATCATTGTTGTGTTTGCAAAAGATGTGTTTTGCGAATGGATCACCATTGCATTTGGATTAGTAATTGCGTTGGGCATGATAACTATAAGGCATTCTTCATTTTCGTGATGTATGTTGTTATTGCACGTATCTATTCCCTGGTCTTGCTTGTCAGTAGTCTAACTATTGATTATCCAAAGGATAAGTAGCAAAGTGGACTCTTTCAGAACGACATATGTCATTTCTGGGTTGTCGCTAGTCCCATTATGTGTGGCACTAAGCATCCTCTTAGGTTGGCATATCTACCTCATTTTGCATAATAAGACTTCGATTGAGTACCATGAAGGTGGTGGGCGTTCCGGCGTGAGTTTGGTTCGTCGTTATGAGTCGTGGAGGGGGTGATTTTTCTAAGAAAAGATTATGTGCAGGGGAGGGAGAGAGATTCAGAGGGAGGGAGATGGATTCAGAAGAAAATAGGGGGAGTCGTGTGGATCATGAGAGTTCAACGAAGCTTTTCCTGAAATGCCTACGTGTTGTCCATCTATTGGTTGGGTGTGAAATTGGGTTTTAAACCCATCTTGCTGGAACTTTTTCCTTTTATAAAAAAAGTAGATCCCATCATAAAAAATATGGAACCACATTTTTACAAAATACTTGGAGCTTACACCTACCATTACTCAATTAAGAAAGGTTTAGACGCTAGGTAGTTGACTTTTTAACGTTAGTTATGAGTTGCAAATTACTCCTCTAATTATTTCTGTGCGCTTTATTTTTCAACCATTGTGCATTTTGCTTTCTAGCTAATGCATGTATTGGAAAATTATTTATTTATTTTTCTCCCTCTCTTGCAAGTATTTATTTTTCTTTAAATGTATATGTTTTTCCTTTTTATTATATAATGTTAGCCTTGCAATTATTACATAATTAGCTAGCTAATACGTACATTAATTGATACCGTGCAGATCATGTATATGATAATATTGTTTAACCATGCATGATGATGTAATAATGTTACGTACAAGTAAAATGAATATTATATCTCTTTATATATATAAAGATCCTATAAAACGAAATTTTCTTGTTTTAACAGAATTTTCTTGTTCCATTAACTTTCCGTTAACCTCCGTTTGTAATAATTTGTAAAGCAGCCTCCATTATGATAACTTTAAATCAGCAATGAAAACGGTGCACAGGAATAAATCAGCAATGAAATACAAACCGGCACAAACAACTCTCCAAAAACCAAAATCATTTCCTTCTTTGTCTCTTCATCTTCTCCTTTTCTCTTCGTCTTCGTGAATCGTATATGCAATCCCCTGATCTGCTGAACAGGTCCATGAACCTCACAAAAAATGCAATCTTGATAATAAGGTTTTACAGCACGACAAGGCATGATAGTAGCAGAAGAAACCTCTTTTCAAGAATTAGTCCTTAAGGCATGATAGTAGCAGAAGAAACCTCTTTTCAAGAATTAGTCCTTTGCGCGACCCTTCACTTAGCGTAGCGCCAGTTCTTGATCAGTGGGTGGAAGAAGGCAACAAGGTCAAGGAGCTCGAGTTCCGGCGCATCATCCGTGATCTCCAAGCTCGCAGGCGGTACAAGAAAGCTCTCGAGGTGAGTTTTTTTTATTATTATTATTACAATGCTCTGTTTGGTTGAGAGAAAATGTAAGAAACAAATTCTGGGTTTGTGCCATTTCCCGATGGTAAATTCTCAAGATTTTCTCTGGCCGATGAGAAATTGTTGCAAAAAGAAAGAGAATCTGGGTGTTCTGTGATATGTTGGTTTGATTTCATTAAATGATGAAATGCTATTTTAATTAAGGCAAAGACTTACATTACTCATAGTTGAGAATGCTCTTTATTTGGTTGTTGAGCAAAGGTGGGAAAAGAAAGGAATAGAAAAGGAACAAATGGGTTTCATATATTATGTGGGTTGGGTTTTGGCCTTTTGGGGCAACTGGGGAACTCCCCTATTGAGCTGATCAGTGGGTCTAGGTCAGACTAATTGACAAATATTGTTTTCTATGATATTTCTTTAAGCCACAAGATTGCTTTTTGGATGATGGGTTCATGAGTTGTAGTTGGGTTTTTAACTTGATAATTCGTGTTTGGGATTTAGAGAAGCAAGTGTTCATGAACTTGTTAAAAGGCAAGGCATAAAAAAATTGTATGGTGTTGGCTTGAACCTCATTGAAAAGTCATTTTTGTGATTGGCATATCAAAATATAGTTCCTTCTGAAGTGAAATTAAGGCAAGAAATAACTTTTGCCCTTTCTTTTTTTATCCCCATTCATGTCTGATTAGGAAATTCACTCATGACAGTATGACTTGCTATATAAACATCTTTATTTAAGCTTGATATTGGTTTGTCAGAATTTATACATAAAAATTAAAATAATATAGTTTAAACACTCATGGTAAAAAGAACTGTAGTTGATGATATTGTACAATTTTTGTGATGAAATTAGAAAAGTAGGAAAAAAAAAACAAAATAGATGTTTTTTAAATTCCCTTAGTACCCACATACGATAGCTCTGCAGTGCTTTACGGGTCGATAACCTGTTCGACTTCAGTGTGTGCAAGGCACTGTAAGCAATGTCGCTTCAGGGGAAAAAGAGACAGTATAAAAATAAACACCTATCATCAAATAAATCAAAAAATGTTACAAGATTTAGATTAACCGCATTTAGTATAAGCACAAGATGCAAAAGTGCTCTAGCATCATTTACCAAACATCTCTCTTGCAGTTCGAGAGTTTCCTTAAAGTCACTATAATTCTCCCACAGTTGCTCTATCATTGGTGTGTTTGAAAATTTTACGTTCTTTTTGTATCTTTGGATGTCCATTATCATTGAATATTCAATTTGACATGGTTTTTTCCAATTTCAATTTTCGCGACTTGCTCTTTCAGCAGTCTAAGCCAATTAAAGTGCAGGCAGTCTTTTAAAGCCTTTGTGGTGGTTGAAGATTATAATCCCCCAGTATTTCAGCTTGAGGGAAGCCTTGAAAGTAGATGTAGGGATACTTTTCTTGTGATTAAAGGATTCGGAAAGGGGTAACTTGTCAACGTTCAAATGGAAGGTGACTGCCTTAAGTCTTTTAAAGCCTCTGTGGTGGTTGAAGGTTATAATCCTAAAAGTAGATGTGGGGATACTTTTTCTTGTGATCAAAGATTCAGAAAGGGGTAACTTGTCAATGTTCAAATGGAAAGTGACTGCCTTATTTTCACTGAAAGGGGTTTGAGTGGACTCAGGAGCCCATGTGCATTAATGGGAATCTTCTATGTTTTTTGGAAATGGGATGTAAATACTTGTTACCTTGATGTGCAGAAGAGAATCAATTAAACTTTAGTTATTGGAAATTTGAGAGAACTGCATTTATCATTCCTTTTCATGGATCTTTGTTTTTCTTTTCTATAATGCTTTCAAATAACATTTCTAATTTGTTTAAAAGTGTGCATCCATAAATGTAGGACCCTGACAACTCCGGTGGAACTTATTGAATGCCTGAAATCCATTAGAAAGCATGCATTTTCTTCATCACCATTTGCTATCATAATAACTCCTGAGGACCACCTTACAGCAGATCTTCAGGCTAAAGTAGTCCAGGTATTTTTCAGTTCCTTCTATTAGTTAGGACCACCTTTCTTTTTTAGTCCCTTCACCAGAAGAATTGAAGTATCGGTTTATTATCTCAACCAAACCTCCAAAGGAGTTTCTTCAAGCTAAGAGTAGCAAGGAAAATATGGAGAAGTCACTCAAGGGAAAGGATTATGATGAACAAGATGATGATACGGTGTGCTGGGAAAGAAAATTCACCACATAAAAACTTCATTCCTATCTGGTTTCCTGCCTATTAGGTTTTTAGTTATATAAATCTTGCTCAACTCAATTGCAAAGTGATAGTGATTCAAGTTAGCACAATCAGGATGATGAGGATCATGATGACTCCGATCATGAGTCACGTCCACCAAGTCCATGTTCATACAAGTGTCTAATTGCTATTAACGCTGGAAAGCCAAAGGGTGGTCTAAAGGAGGTGTTAAAAGTTGAACTCAACTTGTATTAGATTGAATGATATTTTATTTTGAACTAATGTTTTTATATTCTGCATTATGCCTTAAATTACTATGTGAAGTCAATCATTTTTATAAAATGGATATTATTTTTTACAAATAACCATTTCATAAAATTACTAGGCAAACGTGCTTTGCACGTTGCTCCCACCTAATATATATATATAAATATATATATAACATAATCAACTAATCATCGCAAACATTGTTTTTGCAATAACTAAATAATTAAAAAAGTTCACAAATATAATAGGCCTTTTTCGATCGCAAGCTAAGTAGTTAATGTACGTACGTAAAAAATATTAAACCCATGTCTTCAAATGTAACTTTATATATACAATTCATGCATGTAATACATATACACATTCAAACGATGTTATTGCATCACGATCGTGGATCGAATGTGCATGTACTAGGCGCGCGTATTTTTTAACTTAACGATTGTAAAATATAAACCCTAACAGAATACAAAGAGGCTAAAGCATAGCACAGAAAGGGATGAAACCCTAGCAGACCAAAAATCGAGACAAAGAAACTTCTGGAAGAAAATAATAAAGGGCTAAAATATTATGTAAAATATTGTTATTTACATATGTGTACAATGACGGCCGGTATTTATAGTAGTACGTGAAGAAATAAAAGACGTGTGATACAAAGATGAATATATAAAAGAATTAAAAGAATAACTTTAATTCATGATACTAACTTCTTATAAAAAATTAAAATCTAATTAAAATCCGTATTTGAACATCATAATTAATTCCCAATATATACATGCATTTGATTTTGAAACAACTTATAAGCATTTGATTAACCCTGGCAAAACCATTAATCAAACGTACGTACATGCATTACTGCGCGCATGACGATCGACGTTGGAGTATTTGTAATTAATTTCTTTGTAATTAAAGTCTTTTTCAATTCTATTTAATACGTACCACACTGATGCGAGTAAATAATTTATAAAGATATATAAATAATTTATAAAGATATATATCAAATTACCTCAACTTCAAATTAATACGATTTAATTACGTTCAAGCTGGTTTCATGACATACATGCATGATGGGTGTGCACGTACGGTATGGGTGTGCACGTAACCGTACGTGCTAGCTGGGAATTAATTCTTTCTTTGCTATATATATATTGCAACAATGCTAACAAACGAAACGAAAAGAAATGAAAATCCATCTGGACCATCAATATATATGCATGGAATCAAAACCGCAAAACAAAGAGATGCCACTCAATTAAATAGATCAGTACTTATAAACGGATAACCAATTTCGAGTACTTCGATCCCCATGCACGTACGTACGAAAATGATCGATGTCTTCCTAGCTATTTCCTCCTCTCAGCTTGCTGCTGATCTAACATATATTCTATTATTCATTTCATGATTTACTACATTTTCCCAGCAAAAAAAGAGTACTGTCACAGCTAGCTATCAAGGTGGGGGCCGTAGTGTTCATGTCTATTGGCTAAGAAGATCAAGTACTGCACGTACGGGATTGTCTGCATATATATGGTGGAGGAATTTGCTAACTAATTAAAATGTCTGAGAGAAACATAAATGAAACTTTATTATGTTATGATCATCCTGTATCAATATCCGCCACCAATGGCTTCGTCTGGCGAACTGAAAGCCCCACCTTCAAATCTCTCCCTATATTCGTCTCCCAGCTTTTCGTTATTCTTTTCATCACTCGCCTACTCTTCACAGTCTTCAAACCCCTCCACCAGCCTTTTCTCATTGCCGAGATTGTGGTAAGTACATTAATATATATGTTGGCAAGTCATGTAGTACTGCAGATGATGCAATATCGCTCTCTGCGATCTTTCTTAAAACAAGCTTGCAGAAATATTCGAATGCCATAAATTAGAACTTGAATATATATATGCATCTAATTTCTAACACCAATTGATTTTTTGAACTAGAGTGCTAGCTAGCTAGTACTTGTGCAGAATATATCCCTTGGTATCATATATAACTATTGTGCAAATAAGATTATCTTTAATTTTCGTATATAACAAGATCACTCGAAGGACATGATCAAACATTTTTTGCATGCATCTAACAGGAACTAACAACAAGAACATGGTCTCTTCATTTTATTTAGGCTGGTTGTATCGTAGGTCCATCAGCACTCGGGAGATTCAAGTTTTTCCAAAGCATTTTTCCAACAAGAGGGATCATGCTCGTTGAGACAATGGCAGACTTGAGCCTTCTTTTCTATGTATTCCTCACCGGTTTAGAAATCGACGTTTCCGCGTTCTTGCGAGTGGGAAAAAAAATAATGGGTATCGCTGTGACAGGAATTCTAATCCCAATGGCGATAGGAATAGGCCTGTTTTTTCTACTGCAAAAGTACGCACACAATCCCGCAACAACCGAGGGTTTCATGTTCTGGGCAGTCGCACTCACCATCACTGGCTTCCCGGTGCTCACACGAATTCTGGCAGACCTCAAGCTCCTCCACTCAGATATAGGGAGAATCGCCATGTCTGTGGCAATGCTCAACGACATGTATGCTTGGGTTTTTATTGCAGTCTTGGTACCAGTAGGAGTCAACCTCAAAACTGCTCCGTACTCGATAATTGCCATAATTTTCTTCACATTGATATGCTTGTACGTGGTCCGTCCTACCATTGAAAGGATAATTCACCACCACAGTTCAGACAAGGAACACTACAGTGAGTACTATCCATGTTTTATGCTCATCGGGGCAATTATCTGCGGATGCATCACCGATGCAATTGGAGCACACTCTATTGTGGGAGCTTTTGTGTTTGGGCTTAGCATTCCAAAAGGCGATTTGGTGGAAGAGCTTTTAGATAGGCTAGATTGTTTTGTTCCGGGGATAATGTTGCCGATTTTCTTTGCGAGTTGTGGGATGAGAATTGATTTCACTAAGATTGCAGATAGCTCATCATGGTTCTTGGTGCTTCTTGTGATATGCTTCGCTTGCATGGCTAAGATTTTGAGCTCTCTGATTGTTTGCTTTTTCTTTGATATGCGACTTCGAGATGGTATGGCTCTTGGATTACTTATGAATACCAAAGGCATATTGTCCCTTGTTATCCTTAATGTTGGGTGGGACAAAAAGGTACCTAGCTACTAATCATTCTTTTCTATTTATCTTATGGGTGTGTCAAGGTCCAAGGAGTTTTTTCGTGTTATTAGTATAAATTTTTGTGCTGAAATTCGTCTTTTTGTTTGCAATACTTTGAAAGTAAAGTTAATTGATTGCCTGTTTAACACTTTCTTTATGGATATATCATGACTCGCCTTTGCCATCCAGATTTTGAACGAACAGTACTACGCGGTGATGGTGGTTGCAATCCTAGTAATGACGAGTGTCGTGACTCCAATCATGTCTTTCTTCTATAGGCCCATATCAAAGGGTTCGAATATTTATGGGCTCAGAACTGTACAGAGATCAAATCCTGACACGGAACTCCGAGTCCTCTCTTGTGTCCATACAACGCGAAATGTATCGGGTATAGTCAGCCTCCTTGAAGTCTCCAATCCCACCAGACTATCTCCTATGACCGTCTTCGCCCTTCACCTCGTTGAGCTCACAGGCCGCTCCTCCGCCATGCTTATTGTCCATTCTACACCCAGATCCACTGCCCATAACCCCAGCCGCGCCCAGGCCGACTCTAACCTCATCATCAATGCCTTTGAAGCGTTTGAGAATGACAACCACCTGGTCACCGTCCAACCGCTCACCGCCATGTCACCGTATGGTACAATGCACGAAGATATTTGTAGCTTGGCCGAGGATAAGCGGGTTGCGTTGATTCTCCTCCCGTTTCACAAGCACCTCACAGTTGATGGGCGAATGGAGGACGAGAATGCCGATTATAGAGCCATAAATCTAAACGTTTTGGCTCATGCACCGTGTTCCGTGGGACTCTTTGTCGATCGTGGATTAGCGGGAGTTGTGCGTACCGGCGGGCCTAATGATATTGTTATGTGCCACTTTGCCATGCTCTTCATTGGTGGCCCTGACGACCTCGAGGCACTAGCTTATGCATGTAGAATGGTGGGGGACCCCCGAATAAGCCTGACAGTGGTGCGGTTCCTTCCAGGCAAGAACGTAGTGAAAATGGAGTCGGAAACAAATATCAGTGAAGGTGAGGAGAGACAAACCACGATTGACGAGAACTATATAAATGAGTTTAGGCTCAAGACGGTAGACAAAAAGTCAGTAATGTATATAGAAAAGATCGTGAACAATGGGGAGGAGACGGTGTCCGCCATAAGTGCAATGGATAATAGTTATGATTTATATATAGTGGGAAAAGGGACAGAAACGACGTCACCGCTAACGTTGGGGCTATCAGAATGGAGCGAGAATCCGGAGCTAGGGGCAATTGGGGATGTATTAGTGTCGTCGAGCTTTGCCTTAAATTCCTCTGTTCTAGTGGTGCAGAAGTATGGTTCTGGGGATCATCAAAATGGAGGCAGATTGCCCTCGTACGGCACATCTAGGGGAGAGCATTTCAGTAGTAGTCGGCAACGTGTGATGGGTGGTTTAATTTGAGGTCTTGGCAAAGCTCAAAGATGCATGGTGCTATCTGATAACGACTGGCCACTTGGGAATGGCTAAATTAAGAAAATTAAGCTAGCTTTTGTTGGAGTGCATGCAATACCGTGAATTGCAGTACTCATTATTATACAGATCATGATCATGCAAGTAGTACGTATCATGGCTACCAATTTGTTAGATTTGGTCAAAACAGTTTATGATCAAGATCATGGCTTGCTTGCTTGCAATTAATATTCTATACAATACATTTAAGCTGCTTAATTTAGAATTAAGGACATACGATCATCTCCTTTTGCCTCGTAAACAATATCTTCATTTCATGTTCATATATAATTATATATATAGTTCATGTGCTGATGATCATACGTAAAAGTTGTACCAAAAAATAGTTGTGAAAATTATATTGAAGAGAGGTTTAAAAGCAAACGATCGATCTCATGAAATTATTATATATCATGTCATGAAGATTCTAATTCATGTTAAATGATCCAAGAGAATATATATAAATTTGCTAAGAATAATTATTATGATGCCACAACAGTATATATAAATATTAAAAGAAAAAAAATATTTGTAATCCTGAATTGGACAACCGTCGTGTAATTACTTGAAAAAAATGAATAAAATATGGATCTATATAAAAAAAAATTAATTTTTTAATAATAGACTTCATTATTTTTTAAAACGATTATACGGTATTTACGCACTTTACGATTATAGATAGAATTACGTGCCCCTCCCTAGCTTATAATTAATAATGTCTCCCCAATCAGTACTCCTAGCTTTCTAATTCACCCTCTTCCCTGCAACTTGTTGTTCGTCAGCTCCTCCTTTCCCCTCTCATGACTCCATTATACATCATTTTCACTTTCTTTTTTGTCATCTTTTTTCAGAAGGGTAGTTCGAACGCCGGCTATTGATGCTCATAGTCCTGTCAGCCACCCCGGCCCATTGTGAACCGCTCTCCACCATATGCATGTCCGGTTTTAATTCCAACCACTCTGCCAAACGTTTGAGTACAAGGAATAGTCATCCACCACCCCCACATGCAAGTTTGTGCGTGTTATCTCCATCTTTTCCATCCTTTAATAACGCTCAATAATGACGTCATCATAGATGTTAATGGACCACGTTTTTATAGATGTTAATAGACAGAAAAATTATTAGATGATCTTATTTCTAAATAACTCATATCATATGGTGTTATTACTATAAAAAAAAACAATCTTACACGAACCTAATCCTAAGTGTGTCATATATAGCATAAGGGGATGACTAAATTTACCTAAAATTTTTCAAAACAAATTCAAGAGGTAAAAATGTAATTTTATTTAAGAAATAATACAATTTAATAAGGTAAAATAGACCGTAAGGGAAAAAAAAGTATTAATTATCTAAATGAAAATCTTGATAATTTTGCCTACCAAATAAAAAATATTTTAGAACCTCGTGACAAAAAGGTAGCCCATGAAGGTGACAAACTCAAACTTCAAAGACAAAATGGTAATTTCCCTTTGCTCAACAAACACAAATCTCTAGGACAAAAATATAATTTTTCCATTAAACATAATTTAGTGTTCACACTATTGAGTATTGACACC
Source organism: Juglans regia (assembly GCF_001411555.2). NCBI lineage: Eukaryota > Viridiplantae > Streptophyta > Magnoliopsida > Fagales > Juglandaceae > Juglans > Juglans regia. The sequence goes on from NC_049903.1 coordinate 12,221,424, forward strand.
ATTATAGCGGCTTTTAAAAAAATAGAAAAAATTTAATTGTAAGTAATTTTGTGTATTAATACGTGCACTTATTTAATATGATTGATTAAAAAGTAAATTTTATTAAAAATAATATTAATTTGAATTTAGAATATAAATACAATAATATTAATATGCAGATTAATACCTAAACTTGGTTATACGTAATAAAATTTTAAAAAATAATATACGGGAGAAATCTTGAGCCATTTACAAGGAACCTCGGTCGGCTTTTGATTTATTTGTTTGCTTTTTAACTAGGCAGAGGCTTTTTGTTTCAACTGTTCTTTTGTTGTCTTGCCCTTTTGTTTAATAAGCTTTCAAAATTTGAGTTTGTTTTTGCATGGAGTGGTGTGCATGCGGCATGCCATCTATAAATAAATTAACAATAACTCTAGATTTAGTCATTTTTGTGCACCCATTGAGCACAAATTGACATGGCATGACAGTTGTTTAATAAAACGGTGCGTCTTGGCAAAGTTGGGTTGCGGAACGGCGGGAGATGAAAAAGTTAGAAATGGTACTTTCTAAATAATGACATGAGAAAGGTTGGGTTGTGGAATATTGGGTAGGAATAAAATTTTTAAAAAACGCAACTTATCATTTCTTTAAAATTTCTTACGAGGGTCTTTTATGAAATAATATTCATTCATATCAATTTTTATAATTATATTTTTAGAAATTCTGTTTTCAATAAAAGCCAAAAGTCGAATTTTTATAAATTCATTTTTCATTCTAAAATGTAAGCTAGTTTATACAAGTTTCATATCAAATGATATGAACATTTTGGTATCATATTAAGTATATAATGTCACAATTGAGATCTCAAATAAACTTTTTCTTGCTTAATAAATCCTAAATTATAAAAGTTCTCAACTATTTTTTGATATAAGATATCAACTTTAAACGATTATTCTAGTATTTATTTCAATTTGGGTTCCATATTAAGAAGATTAATACTATATAATCAAGAAGTTTAGGATCCATATTAATAAGTTTATTATTCTCATAAATTTAGTTTTAGTTTTAAGCTTTTTTAGAATTTACCGTACATCAAATTGAAAGAATTGCTAGCGAGGTAAATAATTAATTTTGAAGGGACTACATCATAATTAATATATGAAATATAGAAATTAAATAAAATCTTGGGTCATATAAGAAAAAGTTAGAGAGACATTTCTACGTGTATACAGATTTTAGAAAATTTTGGAGAGTACGTGTAAGGTTTATAATTATTTTTTGATTGGGCCAATTTCTATATACATAAAATTTTGATGAAAAATACAAGAAAAAATTATAAATTATAAAAAAATTCGGGGGCCAAGACCCCCAAGATATATGTGGTTCCGCCACTGCTCTGTAGTACAGTAGGTATACCCAATCTGTTTTTTTTTTACTCTCGATCGAGCTCGCCATGCACGCACGCACGCATCCACTTCGATTACTAGAAAGACAAAAAGAAAACAACAATGTTAGATATAGAGCAAAGATTTCTTGGATTCATTATATTTTTATTTTTTTTGAACAGTCTTGGATTCATTATATAAATATATATACAATTGCCTCTATTTTAGCCTAAGCTTAATTTCATGTTCTTGGTTTTTTATTTATATAGTTACTCGAGGAGAGAAAACATTAATTAAAATCTTATTGGTATATATTCATTCAGAAATTAAATAACCAAAACTATAAACCAAAATTATTGAGTCATCTCCTTCTAAGAAGTGTGAGGTTGGACTGTCTCTTAGACGTTTGTTTGTAGAAAGTATCAGCAGTAATGAAGATTAGACCAATCACAAAAGAAAATAGTGTATTGGTGGAGCTCCAAATCACTACAATAAAAAAGAGCTATTGAGACAATTTTTGTTTGGAAAAAAATGAAAATCGTTCCAAAAACTTAGATGTAGGGATGAATTTCAAATTTTGTTCCTAAAAAATGACGAAAGGTGTTATTATAAGATCATATAATATATACCATAATATAATATATGATAAATACACTATATAATATATACCATAGTATAATATAATATACCATACTATAGTTTTTGTTTTATAGAATATAGTTTAAATAAATTAATCTATATCTATGAATAGTAGTGATTGCATAATAACTAGATGATACTATATATATGATACTATATATATGATAGTATATATTACTAATATATATGATATTATATATATGATACTACAAAATAATTAGATGATACTATATATGATACTATATATGATACTACATATATGATAATATATCTTACTAATAAATATGATACTACATAATAATTAAATGATACCATATATTACTAAACAATAGTATAATATATATATGTCTATATTATATTATAGTATACTATTACTTAACACGTATAGTGTAAAAAATAAATATAATTAAACATTTAGTAATGAACTTTCGAACGGTATATACTCACCATTCGAAGGCTATATTAACGATTGAACGTTTTAGTTATGAAGAAAAACGTTTGAACAGTTTCCAGGATTTTTGGCACCTCCTGAATTAGTGGCAGAAATGTTTCACGTTTGACAAGCAAATATTGTCGTTCGACGCTAAATGAAAAGTTTAAACCCTTCCAGTCGCCGTCAGTCCCTCGTTTCCTATTTTCTTCTTCAAATTTTGTACGCACAATCTCCACTTTCTCTTCAAAATTCTACATTTTCTTCAAACAATCATTCATTCTATGCACATTACAAAGAGGGTCACACACTTGTATTGATTAAATGTATGGTTTTTGTTAATCATAAATGTACATCAACTAATTTTCAAACAAATTATTGATTTTATAGTTTATATATATATATATATATTGTGTAGGTGTCTATTGAAATGTTTGGAGTTGCACACTAATTATTTAAAGGTATGTTCGTATTTTGTATATATAATAGATGCATTTATGTGTTTATCTCTATTGTGAATTGATTTGTGATGTTGTGAATTGATTTATGAGATTGTGTTTTGTCTCTAGTTTACGTCTGGAATATAGGTTGCAACCGTTCAAACACTATAATGTTCCGTTCGAACGGATTTTCCTTTCCGAACAGACTTATAAGTGTTCGAATGATTGTACTCCTGATTTATAGATTCCGAATGAAAAAATTATAAAAACTATTTAAAAAATAATTAATACTTAAATTAAAAATAATACTTAAAAAATAATTAATGAAATAACTATAATGTCTAATTAAAAAAAAGTAATACTTAAATTATAATTATCTATTTAAGTGTGATTGGTGAGATTTAAGCAATTCTCAAATGAGAAAACACCATGATGAATATTTTGTGATTATTAATACGTAAAAAAAATGGTATGAAAATGATCATTTTATTTTGGCTTCCCAAGTATCTCAACTATTCTACTTACACAATCCTGAGTTAGGATATAAATGGCGAATAGTACAAAAGTTTTCTCCAAAAAATATATGCGGCGTTATCCCTGAGGCGAAGAGACAAGATGAAGAATAAGATGATCCCTCTACTAAAAAAGCATACCAAGGGAGTCAACCTGTCTTTAACTTATCTGTCGATTTGAGCTAGTATGAGATGATCTCATTACATAGGGAAGATATTGAGGATGTAATTGTTGATGCGACAAATGAGCAAAATGTTGAGTCATCTGAAGTATCTACAGATGATGAGAACGAATCTACAAATGAAACTAATACAAATGATTGACCAATTTTGTGTTCACATTACACAATATCTCAAAATTATGTCACCGAAGAGGAAAGAAGTTCGCATCGCATCTCTACCTGTTCCTAGTTCTCCGTCCGATTCACCACTAGAGACTAACTCTATAGAACAAAGTAAATATCTAATATAATCATTTTTTTTCAATTAAGATAATTGATACAAGGTAAATAACTAAATGTTTTATAAAGTTAACAGTACAATCTTGTTAAGGTCGAGACACTATTAGAGGCGTGACGTAGGAGAAACATCGTAAAATTAAGGTTAACAGTCCTTACGAACATACCAAAGGTGAGGGACAACAAGTAGCTTGGCTTGTATCGCATGTGGGTGCTCTTACGCGGACTTATGGACCTTTGGCTACGAGTTCATGGCATAAAATCCCACAAGATATAAAATAGCTTATAAAGAAACGTTTTTTATACGTAATATTTAAATAATGAATTTATATTAATATTATTTAATATTCTAAGTGATAATATCTGTGTATATATTTTTTCAAGGATAACTTCAAATTAAATTTTGGTTAGAAAGAAGAGCGTAAGACTGTCGATGAGTTTATGTGTAATGCATTCGGCAAGTATAAGGCTAAGTGTCATGAAAATTATAATAAGTACAAGAACAAGGAAGATGCATGCCATCATCATTTTCAGGATGTTCGACCTTCCAATTGGGAAAAACTTTACAGCATGTTTGACGATTCATCATATAAGGTAAATAAATGAATTCTTTACGTGTCCTATTTATAATCTTTGCTTACTAATATTTAAAACTTCTATGCATGAGCGAAGTTCTATAAAAAAAATAAATAGATAGAAGTTGAAGATTCATCATCATGTAAGCTCAAGATTTTTCCATTGCCTCTTCATGAAATTGATAATATACTTTTTATTTTTTTTATTCTATAAAGTTTTTTTTAGGTACTAATTTTAATATTGATTTTATATCTTAACAGTGTCTCTTGTAGCAAGAGTAGAGTCAGACACAAATTATGATCTGACAAAATTATATTTTGCATCACATACAAATCGTAATGGAGAGTGGACTCATCCCGATGCTGGTGAAAATTATGTAAGTATTATAATCTGTTTTAATTAAACATATTTAAATATTGTGATGATATTAATTATTTATGTTGTGTGTGGGATAAAATGGTTGTCCTATGTACTGAAGCTACGTCAGATCAAAATTCATCGATAAATGATGTTGAAATTTTTACACAAGTTATGGGTAATCGTTTAGGATATTTGAAGGGTTTGGGTCGCTATGTAAAACTCTCTAGCTTTTCCTCAACGCCAAGTATCTCTATAGCGATAGAGAATGCGAATTCCATGATCGAATAATTAATTGCAAGACAGCATGAGTTAGAGGCTCAATTGGAGAAATAAGCAGACATGAAGATGCGCATCAAACATCAAGAAGAACAACAAGAAGAATTCATGTGAGAGATGTAACTCCAAATGCATATACTTATGCAACAGTTCAGGCCTCCAAGCAACTAATTTTTGTGTTTTGCATACATTTTGAGATTTAATTATACAGTTATGTACGGATGATATTGTTAATATTATTACTATTTTATTTATTTAGTTCGGACTTATGACTAGTTTTATTTTGTTTCAAATTTTTTGTTAAAATAAAATATTAATCATTCGAATGTCCATGAAACGTTCGAGCAAGATACATTGGAAACAACCATTCGAACATCACATGATACTGTTCGAATGGTTGTTAACTGGCAAATCGCTCGATCTTTTCATTATACGTTCGAACATCTTACTCAATCCGTGAAAATATAATTTCCATTTGATCATGAATTTGTTTGTTCTAACATTCTCTCGTGTCTATTTATTTGAACAGACTAGTATTGATCGACCAGCCATGTAGGATACGTTCGAACATTTTTTGTTGGTGTTCGAACTCATTTCTGGGATGAAATTCAACCGTCCCAAAAAAAATGACCTTTCGAATGTGTTCGAACTATCCAACAAATTTTCGTCCCAAAATACTTTATGAGACAGTGATATTGGGATGACATTGAGACGCTGTATTTTGGGACGAAAAGTTTCATCCCAAAAGACATGATTTGTTGTAGTGAATGTATTATTTTGGTTTATGACATCATGTTTGATATGAAGATATTCCAAAATGCATCCGCTCATGGATGTAAGTTTTTTAATGAATGAATAATGACAATTTTCCTTAAAAAAATAAATAGGCAGTTAATTAATTAATTTGTTTAAATTTCTATGGAATTGCATTAATATTTTTCATGCATGGACATTGTTAAATAATGAGATACAAGCTGACCAGTTGGCAAGTGATCTACCAGTATAGTCATCAGCCCAAGCCACATCAACATGCATTGTTGATTGTTCAAGAAACACAAGAAAGAAATGTGTTGGAAATAAGGAGGAATCAGATGATAACTGAAGGCTCTAGAAGATTCTATTTTGCTTGTGCAACTCACATTTTCTGTTATAGGATATAATATTATTTCTGTAAAGTTTTTTGTTTTCTAGCTACTTTGTTTTCTAGCTATTTTTGTTGTTTAGCAACACCTGGCTATATTCATTCTTCTTACACGTAGCATTGTACATGATATAAAGAAAAGTAAGATCTAGAAGTCAACATAGAGGGAATTTTCCCAACTTCTCTTACCTGTCAAAGCTTTTCTCATTTGTTACATGGTATCAGAGAAACAATGGCTGAACAAAACCTAGAATCAAACCCCTTCCCAAACACAAACCAAAATCAAAATAACAACTCTGCTATTGACCCAAATCACCCAACTAGTCCCTACTTCACTAGCAATAATGATGGTACTGGAGCTATTCTTATTACACAAATATTGGATATAGAAAATTATGACTCTTGGGCCAGATCAATGAAGAGAGCTATTAGGATCAAAGACAAACTTGGATTCATAGATGATAGTCTTTGTGAACCAACAAACCCCACTGATCCCTTGATGGAGCACTAGCTTAGGTGCAATGATATTGTGATTACTTGGCTTTAAAACACCATAGTTGTGGACATCAAATGCAGTATTGTGTATGCTGAAATAGCACATCAACTATGGCTGGAATTGAAGCAATGATTTGTACAACATAATGCACCTAGAATTTTTGAAATCAAATAAGTTATATCAAATTTGGTTCAAAATAAGGATGCTGCAAGTGTCTATTTCTCTAAGCTGAAAACTCTTCTTGATGAATTTCTAAACTATGAGTCTATTCCTAATTGCACTTGTAGAGGATTGAAAGTAGTAGTTCAAAACCAATAGAGAGATTGGCTTATGAGATTTTTAATGGGATTAAATGAGTCTTACAAGGCCATTAAGGCTCAAATCATTTTGATAAAACATTTTCCTACTTTGAATGAGGTTTACTTTAATATCCAACAAGAGGAGAAAATGAGACAAATCTCAATTGATGTCTCTCTTAATGAAACAATGGCCTTAATGGCTAAGGGAAACTTGAAAGAAAATGGCATGCATAATTTTTTACAAAAGAAAGAGAGGTATTACTGTACCTATTGCAAAGTTGTAGGTCACTCCCTTGAAAGGTGCTTCAAGGCCAACCCCAACATGCCTGTGTGCTCTCACAGTTAAATGCCTGGTCACACGGCAGAAAGATGCTTCAAATTGCATGGATATCCCTCTGGCCATAAACTTGAAGGAAAGAACAAATACACCACAGCTGCAAACCAAGTTTTTGCCCTTAGGCCTCTCGAACAGGAACAACAGAATGACAAGGCTCAAGTATCCATGACTGAACAATAGTATTCTCAACTCATGGCCTTTTTGCAACCGCCAAACAATCAACCCTTCACTCTTTCAGCAAATCAAGTCCAAAACATTGTCACTATTGCTTCTAACATTCCTAAAATTTCTGGTACATCTTTTTGTTTTTCTACTTTTAAAATTTTTGATATTCCCATTGCTCCTTGGATTTTAGATACGGGTGCAACAGATCACATGATTTGTTCACCTATATATTTTTCTTATTCTGCTAAGCCTCAAGTCCATTGTTCTGTGGCTTTACTAGATGGAGCTAATGCACTAGTAACTCACATTGGCAGAGTTCACCTCACAAAATCCTTGGTCCTTCAAGATGTATTATGTGTTCCTTCATTTTCTTTTTATTTGATATCTGTTAGAAAACTCACTCAAGAACTAAATTGATGTGTTGTTTTCTTTCCTAATCTTTGTTTCATACAAGATCCTTTGACTTAGAAAACGATTGGAATGGGTGAAGTGAAGTCTGGTCTCTATCATATGCTGCAATCAGTGATCTCTCCTACAACTCTTCAAGAAACCTTTACTCAAATGACTACTCCTTCCACCATTTCAGTTTCTGTTTTCAATTACATCAAAGACTTTGATCTCTGGCACTACAGAATGGGACATCCATCACATTTTGTACTTGATCTCCGGCACTCTAAAAAATTGCAGACATAAATTTGACTTAAGAGCTAGGAGATGCATTTTCTTAGGATATCCTTTTGGGATCAAATGATACAAATTGCTTGTTTTGGAAACCAAGAAAGTGTTCATATCTAGGAATGTAGTCTTTCATGACACTATTTTTCCTTGCAAAGAAACACCTCTCCTAAATTCCACTGATCCTTACCTTCCTCAAAACCCTCTGGTCTTTATACTAAACAATTTTACACAACTCGAAGATCAACCTGCACCACTTTAACTATTGAATCCACACAACTTGAAGACCAATCTGCACCCATTTCTAGTCCCTTAGAAAATTATGAAAATGCTAGTACAAGCAATTTCCAATCTGGCCTGCGTGTTTCTAATATAGAAACAAATCAACACATTCATCATTTGCCTGGAAGATCTACCAAAATCAGGAGAGCTTCTTCACATCTGCAAGATTACATATGTCAGCAGGCCACTTCACTTACTCCATTACAGAACTTGGACAAGAAAAAAGGCTTCATCACCTCAGGTACTCCCTTTCCTCTTAGTGCTAGCATGTCCTATGATAGGTTATCCACTTCTCATAAGGCCTTTGTCACTTCTATAACTGCACAATATGAACCTAGAAGTTATCAAGAGGCTATAAACTCTCCTGAATGGTATCAAGCCACTGAGATAGAGGCACTTGAGTTAAATGATACATGGGTCATTGTTGATCTACCACCTAATAAAGAGGCAACATGGTACACATGGGTATATAAAGTAAAATTCAATGCTAATGACAGCATTGAAAGATACAAAACTAGATTGGTGGCAAAAGGTTACACACAATAAGAGGGATTAGATTACCATGAGACTTTCTCCCTAGTGGCAAAACCTGTTACTGTTCTTACCTTACTTGCTCTTGCAGCCATAAAAGGGTGGTTTTTTGTATCAATTGGATGTCAACAATGATTTTTTGCTTGGTGACTTAGATGAGGAAGTATACATGCAATTGCCCATGGTTATGTTAAGGATGGTAGTCCAAAGGTGTGTAAGCTTCACAAAAGTTAGTATGGACTCAAACAAGCCTCACGGTAGTGGTATTCAAAGGTGTCTAGCTTCATCACTCAGCATGACTTCACACAATCTAAGGCTGACTACAGTTTGTTTACCAGGTCAACTCAAGACTCATTCACGACTATTTTGATTTATGTTGATGACATAATCATAGCTAAAAATTGAATGAAAACTATTAATAGTCTCAAAACTTCCCTTGATGCCAAGTACAAAATTAAGGACCTAGGAAAATTGAAGTATTTTCTTGGTATTGAAGTGGCCAGATCACAATAGGGCATACACATGTCAGAGAAAATATGCTCTAGAAATCTTGGCAAATTTAGGCACTATAGGGTCAACACCAACAAGAATCCCTCTTGATCAAAATGTCAAGTTAGCCAAAGATGAGGGGGACCTACTTCCTGATCCTTCCATTTACAGAAGGTTGATTGGGCAACTGTTATATCTAACTATAACAAGACCTGACATCTCCTATTATGTCCAATTACTAAGCCAGTATATGGATAGGCCTAGAGCAGCACATCTCCATGCATCACACAAAGTTTTCAGGTACACTAATAAGAAAGCTCCAGGGGAGGGCCTATTTTACTCATAAAAATTTGATATCCAGCTAAAGGATATTCAGATTCAGATTGGGGGGCATGTCCAGATACCAGAAGATCTGTGACAGCTTATTATGTATTCATAGGTTCATCTCTAATATCTTGGAAGTCAAAGAAACAAATGTGATCTCAAGATCATTCTCTGAAGCCGAATATAGAGCAATGACAAATCTTTGTTGTGAGTTGACTTGGCTCAAGTATTTGTTCAAGGACTTACAGATTGAACATAATCAAGCAGTTACTCTATACTGTGATAACAAATCAGCCATCTACATTACTAATAACCCTGTTTTCCATGAAAGGACTAAGTATATAGAAATTGATTGCCATCTTATTCGAGATAAGATACAAGGTGGAAGTATTGTCACTGAGTATGTGCATATTGATCCCAAGTTGCAGACATTATGACTAAGGGTCTAAGCTCCTCAAGTTTCTATTTTCATATGGCCAATATGGGAGTAGCATATATCTATTATCCACCTTGCGAGGGGCTTTTAAAGAATGAGATACAAACTTACCAGTTGGCAAGTGATCTGCTAGTACAGTCATCAGCCCAAGCCACATCAACATGCACTGCTGGTTGTTCAAGAAACATAAGAAAGAAACGTGTGGAAATAAAGAGGAATTAGATGATACCTGAAGGCTCTAAAAGATTCTATTTTGCTTGTATAACTCACATTTTCTGTTATAGGATATAATATTCTTTCTGTAAATTTTTTTGTTTTCTAGCTATTTTTGTTGTCTAGTAACAGCTTGGTTGTATTCATTCTTCTTACAAGCAACACTGTACATGATATAAAGAAAAGTAAGATCTAGAAATCAATATAGAGGCATAGGATTTACTGTTAAGAATTCAACTCTGTATTTCTCAAAACAGTAACTTACAGTGTAAGAGCGTCTGAAAATAAATAGATACATGCTTAGTCTTTCTATGGTAACTATGAAAAATGAAAGAATTACAATTAAAAACAAATTTCCTAAATAATTACAATTAAATGACAAATTTTCTAATATCAAGAAATTGCTAATTTTGTGGGATTTGATTCTGTCAATACTCCCCTTCAAGTTGGTGCATGGAGATCCGTAATGACCAACTTGCAGAGAAAGTGGTGAAAAAGTTCATGTCCCAAAACTTTGGTGAAGATGTCTGCAAGTTGCTCATGAGAAGAGGTATGAACGGCTGTAAGGAAGCCTGCCCGAATTTTATCACGAACAATGTGACAATCAATCTTAATGTGTTTGGTGCGCTCGTGAAAGCCAGGGTTGTGAGCGATGTGTAAAGCGGATTGATTGTCACAATAAAGACTGATAGGCTCAGAATGAGAGATACTAAGATCTGTGAGGAGCTGTTTCAGCCAGGTGAGTTCGCAAGTAGTGACTGCCATGGTGCGGTATTCGACTTCAGCAGAGGAACGTGCCACTGTCGTCTATTTTTTTGTCCGCCAAGAAATGGGACTCGTGCCGAGCTGAATGAAAAATCCTATGGTGGATCTTCGAGTAGTGGGGCAGCTGGCCCAATCTGAGTCTGTGTAAGCGGTAACATGTAAATTGCTAAATGATGAGAAAAAAAATGTCTTGACCGGGACTACCTTTGAGATAGCGAAGAACGCGGATAGCAGCTTGCATGTGTGGATCTCGAGGAGCATGCATGAACTGGCTGAGAATATTCACTATAAAAACAATATTAGGACGTGTTAAAGTTAGATAAATGAGACATCCAACCAGTTGTCGATAGGCACCAGGGTCGGTGAGAAGAGAGTCATCACAATCTGTGAGCTTCAAATTTGTTCCATGGGAAATTGAGCGGTCCGGGCACCAAGTTGACCACTATCAATAAGGATATCAAGTGTGTACTTGCGTTGATTGAGGAAGATGCCTTTCTGATAGCGAGTAACTTCAAGACCAAGAAAATATTTGAGGGAGCCGAGATCCTTTGTTTTGAAGTTTGTAGAGAGAATGCTTTTGAAAACATCGATCTGGGAAGTATCATTGCCAGCAACTAAGAAGTCATCAACATAAATGAGGACAATGGTGATTCTAGCATGAGTGATAAGAGTGAATAAAGAGTGGTCTGCCTGAGACTGAATAAAACCTGCATCTAGAAGCACAGTTGTTAGTTTAAAAAACCAGTTGTGGGAGGCTTGTTTGAGGCCATATAGAGATTTCCGAAGTCGACACACACGAGTCTCCCCCTTAGGGCAATATCCAGGTGGGGGGGTCATATAAACTTCTTCATCAAGATCACCATGTAGAAAAGTATTGTGAACATCAAGTTGTTGGATGACCTAATTTTTTGTGGCAGCGACGGCCAGTAAGCAGCAGACAATGGTCATTTTAGCAACTGGAACAAATGTTTCATGGTAGTCAAGACCTTCAACTTGAGTGTAACCTTTAGCAACTAGTCGAGTTTTGTACCTATCGAAGGATCCATCAGTTTTGAGTTTAGTTTTGAAAACTCATTTACATCCAATGGGTTTCTTACCAAGAGGAAGAGGTTCAAGAGTCCAAGTGACATTATCCTCTAAGGCTCGGATTTCAGCAACCATGGCCTCGCACCAATGAGAATGGTGAATGACAGTAGAGTAACAAGAAGGGTCAACAGATGTGGTGAGAGCAGTTATAAAGGTAAGATGAGAAGGAGAAAAACGAGAATATGAAAGAAAAAATAGATAAAGGATGAGCAGTACCTGAGACTGATGCAGTAGATGAGGATACAGTGGACTCCATGTGTATGGTTGGACAGACATAATCCTGAAGGTTTGCAGGGCGAGTGGTGGTGCGTCTAGGACGAATATAAGGAGGAGGTGGTGGAGGTGGGGGTGGGTCGGGAATAGAAGTAGAGGAGGTAGGAGAAGCTATGGGTTCAGGAATAGGGAGAGGAATGATGGGTAGTGATGGATCGGGAGGGGAAGAAGCGGTTTGAAATGGGAATGTTTGTTCGTGAAAAGTAACATCACAAGAATAAAAAATAGCTTGGGTGTCCAAGTTGTAAAGCTTGTAAGCTTTATGTTGACCGGGATACCCAAGAAATACGCATTTTGAGGCACGAGGTGAGAATTTATTACGGGAAGCATGGAGGATTTAAGCTAACAAAGACATCCAAATACGTGTAAATGAGCGTAATTTGGTGAGATATTGAAGAGGAGTTCAAAATGGGATTTATTTTGAAGAGTACGACTCGAGGTGCGATTAATAAGATAAGCGGCGGTGAGAATACATTCACCCCAAAATTTTAAGGGTAAATGTGCTTGAAATCGAAGACTACGAGCGACATTCAGAAGGTGCCAGTGTTTGCACTCCGCAACACCATTTTGTTGCGGAGTCTCAATGCAGGTACGCTCATTAATGATCCCGTGGTCATGAAGATAATTTTGAAATTTATGGGATAAAAATTCTTGTCCATTATCAGTTCTTATAATTTTAATCATGGTGTTGAACTGATTCTGGATAAGTGCAAAAAAATGTATGAGATGAGTATATGCTTCAGATTTATGTCGCATGAGATAAATCTATGTAGAGCGAGAAAAATCATCAATAATTGTAAGAAAATAATGGGCACCGCAGATAGAAGAAGTATGGTAACCATCCCATATATCACAAAAAATACAATTAAAAGCAAAAGTACTTTTATTAGCATTTAAAGGAAAAGGAAGTCGAGTATGTTTCGACAGAGCACAAACATCGCAATCAGAAATAATACAAGGATTATTATTGAAAAGAGTGGGAATATTTAAATGAGAGGGATGACCTAGGCGTTGGTGCCATAGGATCTTATTAGTAAGAGTCTGAATAGAAAAAGCCGTGACAGGTTGAGGCCGATACACATAAAGCCCATTGCAAAACTCACCCGCTCCAATAAGCTTTATCGACTGTGGGTCCTAAAAAAAAAATGAGTAGAGGAAAAAATGACAAGACAAGTATCATTAGTGGTGAGTTGGGGTACATAAAGTAAATTGAAATTAAAGGAAGGGACAAAGTAGACATTAGACAAAATGAGGGAATCGGCCAAATGAATGGTGTCGATCCCTTCAATTGGAAGATAAACACCAGTGGGTAAGCAAACATTCGGAGCATGCGAAGGAGAAGAAAGTTTAGTGAAGAGGGTCCGATCATGGCACATGTGGTGGCTAGCTCCACTATTGATGACCCATGTTCGGCCTTGAGCAGAGGAGAGAGAGTCAGAAACGTTACCCACGAAATTGGCGTTCGGGATTGAGGGGCTGAGTAAATTCATGAGCTTTTGGTAGAGATCGGGAGTGAGACTAAGCGTCGGTGGGTTCGCGGTGGAGGATGACACCTGCTGAGCCATCGGCAGTGGAATAGGAGGCAGTTTGCCAAGAAATGAGGGTTGCAATTTCGTGCGGGGCTCACGGCCTGGAGGATACTCGATGAGACACCAGCATCGATCACGCACGTGTCCATTCCAGCTGCATTTCGAGCATTTTAGTGGTGGTTTGTGAGAGCCACTGGAGTGGGCGGCAAAGCTATGGAGCTTGGACGGAGGATTGCGAAGTTGAAGAAGCCGTTGTTGTTCCTCCTGAAACAAAATAGAGAAAATTTTGGTGATGGGGGAAAGGGTTCCAGTGCCAAAATCTAGGTTCTCAGTTGAGAGAATGAATCATTGAGGCCAAGTAAAAATTGGTAAATACGTTCATCCTCCGCTTGTTATTGAAATTCTTTAAGGTCACTGCATTTTTGGAGGTGACTTAGTTCATCCCAGAGTTGTTTGATCTGGTTGTAGTATTCATGAATGGATGTGGTATTTTGGTGTAAGGAGGATAACTCTCGTTTAAGGTGATAGACCCGCGCGTTATTCCCATGGCAAAAAGGGGATTGAAGATCAAGCCACACCTCATGAGGATCAGTATGGAATTCGAGAGAGTTTGCGATGGGGGACTAATGGAGTTAAGAAGCCAGGTAAGAACCATGTCTTTGGTTTGATTCCACTGAGTATAGTTTGGTAAATCTGTGTCGGGTGGGGATAGAGAACCATTAACAAAATTGAGTTTATTTTTGGCATTGAGTGCACGGGTCATGGCTTTTTACCATTTGGGGTAATTGTCTCCAGTAAGGATGCCAGAGACTAGAATGAGGCTAGGGGAATTAGATGGGTGAAGGAGATAAGGGGAAGGAGGGGGGTTGGGGGAAGTGGCCATGGAAGGCGTTGGGTGAGAAGTTTAGGAACGTTGTTTGGCTGATACCATGTCAAGAATTCAACTCTGTATTTCTCAAAACAATAACTTACAGTGTAAGAGCGTCTGAAAATAAATAGATACATGCTTAGTCTTTCTATGGTAATTATAAAAAAGGAAAGAATTACAATTAAAAACAAATTTCTTAAATAATTACAATTAAATGACAAATTTCTTAATATCAAGAAATTGTTAATTTTGTGAAATTTGATTCTGTCAATATTTGATCCATTCTTCGAACAATTGGAAGAAAAAGAAAAAAAAAAAACGGAAGAAAAGTAAAAACAACTCGGATTGTAAATGAATTTACTGAAATGATGGAAGACTATTAATTTAGTGAATTACACCTTCGGATTCTACTACTTTTTTCCTCTCCAGATGAATAGACACAATCATTATAACTTCACGCAATTCACAGTTCATTATTTCGAAACACGCATGGAGGGTATGCTGTTTCTTTCTTTCTTTATTTTTTTTTTTCCCAGTTTTGAATTATTTTGATAGTAGTAAAATATATAAGTGGGTAAATCCGATTCGTATACTCATCTTTAAAATTTAGATAAAAGTACATAATTTGCATAAAATCAAAATCATACAAGATATAACTATATACTCCATATTGGATTAGCCTATAAAATAATAATATAATATTTTTTTTAACTTTTTTTTTTCACATTTTATAACTACACTAATCATATGTTAATTAATAATTTAATAACCTAATATTTCATCCAACATCCCAATGTGAAAGGCTCAATCGAATAGTAAGAAAGTGAGCAATGTCCCAATATGTAGTTGGTGTATATTTTTAGAATAAAATAATTTTTTTAAAGATAAACAGTGTATCTCTAAATTTAAAGAAAATTTTAGTGATACTGTAACTCATATGTAGAGCTTGATCCTCATTTTGACAATTCCAATATAGACATTTTATTGATATTTAGCCAAACTTTAGAGAGCCCCAGAAGACTAGAGAGATCGAACTATTGGAGTACTTGTGCAGAATAGTTGTACCAAACCATGTAATTTGTCTCTTTTATTTTCAGTTATTTATAATTAAGTAAGATATAAATGAGCGTTTCAAGTACTACCACCACGCGAGAAGAGAGGATCATCCAAGCATTGATAATGATATGATTAATCGAGACTGCCGAAGAATAGGATACGACTTGACAGCTGGTCAAACAAGAATGATTTTATTTTCAAAACGGAGTTGATTTTGTTTCCAAAGTAGAGAGTGATTATATATACTTTTGGCCATGGTGCTTGCTGCATGCTTTTAAGCTGACAGGCTTTGAATTTGCTGAAAATGTGTGATAATTATTTTGTTTTTTAAAGAGTTTTTTTAAGAGAACCTAAGCAGCTAGCCTTAATTGGTTGAAGAAGGCCACCTATATACCTAGCGAGTAATGTTACTCGTCATCTTAATTATCATCATTTTCTTAATATCACATTATAAGATGATATAAAAATAAATAATAAATAGATTATTTTTTCTTTTTTCAAAGGTATGTAGTCGGCATAATTAGATATTCATGTTAAGTGTTGATTTAGGTTCGATTTGGATATAAGAAGTGTTTCATCTTATCTCATCTCATAATAATAACTTTTTTAAATTCTTATACAAAATATAATAAAAAAAATTTAATTTTTTTAAATTTAAAACAATAATAATATTAAAAAATAATTTTTATTCAACTCATGTAAAACGATCTCATCTCATCTCATCTCACTATCTAAACGAGCGCTTATTTATTCACAAATTTTTTTTTATTTTTTTATTTTTAGTGTTGTACTAATTGTGAATGGATGTTTGTCAAGAATTAAATTTTATTCATTGGTCTGGCTATCGGTTAAATATAATATATCGAGCTTGTTTAAAAATAATTCGAATAATAATAAGAGGAAGATAGTCAGTCACTGCCACAGTTCCATCACGAATATGATTGACGAAAATTCATCACCTAAGATATATGAGAGACCACATATTCAATCTCCGCGTCTTTCTATATATGGTCATTGTTCATGTGGTGTCCAGTCTTTCTCATGGGACTAATTTTTGTTAAATATTTCAATGAAAAGTGCACCGTAGCCGTTGATAATTGATATTAGAAAGAATGAAGAGAGAGAAAAAGAGGTAAATATTACTGTAGAAGAGCTAAGCATTCTTTTAAATACTGACTACGTTTGGATGTTGAGCAGTTGAGCTCGATTTTTTATGAATGGTAATGAATTGAGTAGTAGATAGACTAATGTAAGGCTCATCTAAACTAAATTTAAAGTGTGTTTGAATGTAAAGATGAGTTTAATACTTTTATGGAAAGTTAAAAAATATTATGAATCCTATGTATAAAGATATGTTAAGTTAAAAAAATTTGTGAGTCTCACATGTAAGGAGATTTTAAATTTAAATGAGTTTAATAATTTAAAAGTTTGATGTATAGATGTTATAATCAATTTAAATTTAAATTGAACTCAAGCTGAATCTTACAACTAAATGCAGTCTTAATGCCCAAGTGAAAAAAAACAGCCCTTTAATGGCCGTTGAACAGCCTCACGGCTAACAGGGAGTCTCGGTCTGTCTAGATTAGGTGTAGAAACCAAACCGATCATAAAAACTCCAATATTCCTCTAAACTTTCTGTTATTATATCGCATGATCTGCATAATTTTTTATGAAAAGTTCACGTCTTTACTGACAAATGGCATTATAAAGGGGTTTATTACAGTTCGGTTTGGCCTGTCGACAAACATTTAAATATTAGACAGAAACTTTAGGATGGGCGGCTGATCTCCATCTATCCACAGCAAGCCAAGCAACAAACATCAGGTTGTTCATTTGAAGAATCAATTTCAAAAGCTTTTCATTCCATACAAAGGTTGGAAACTGCATGTCTGCAATGCCTTTCCTTTTTGTGTTTCTCGTTCTTTTCAAGAACAACATACAAGGAAGAGAGTGGAAAGGGGGGAGGGAGGGGGTGGAACAAGAACAGAAAAGGAAAACAACCAAATCGACAGGCATAAATTATAAATAGAAGAGACAACGAACAACTTCATGAGACTATTCTTTAACAAAAACTTCTGGAACATTACATTTGAACATTAAAATATACATTAGCCATATATTTTGGGTAGTTTTGGCATCGAACAAGCCCCCATCTCGCATCCACACCTTCATGTTCCATCTCTCAAAACAGAGAATGCATATATTAACAGAAATCAGAGTCAAATGGACACACAAACACAGAGATGTCAGAGAACAAAACCATACAGATTCAAAAATGGCAGCCACAACAGAGATAGAAGAAACACAGCCTGGCAACCAAAACAATAGCCTCGAACAGGGACGCAATCCTAAAAAGTAGGTCGTCCACAAAAGACAGCTTCAGATTCAGCCTCTTCCACCTGAACGCAGACCCAAAGAAGAACTTCCATCTCCAGTTCTGCCCCCTCAGCTTCTTGAAGGAAATCCATCTATTCTTCTTGAGTCCCATTCGATCACTTTAATCTTGTCAGCTCTTTCTGAAAAGAAATCTTCCTTCTGGGTTGGTCGTGAGGAGAGAAAGGGGGGTGGAGGTGTTGGTTATATCGTGGGAGCAGAGCAGGGAACTGTGGAAGGTTCGGTTTTTCTCAAGGAATACGGTTTGGTTCGTACAATGGATGGGTTGGGGATATGAAAGGCTGGATCGGGGTGTTTTTGGGATTTTCGAAAAGAGGAGTGGACCGAGTGGAAGAAAAACCGCTCCGCGTTTTGTTCGACGGCATGGAATGGAACTTTGAAGGTTGAAGTCAGCAAAGGAGTGTCGTATAAACGTGGAGAAGTGGATCTATGAGGCTATGAGCTGTGCGACATTACAAGTGTCTAGAAAGAATATAAGCGAGGCCAATTTCTAAAGTCTATTATTCCTCTTAGGCATTGAGACGAACGAAGATAGTCCATGCAAGATTCCTCATAACCAGGTGTGTATTCGCTCCAGTCCAGTTCAATTTTAGATAAAATTTAAAATTGAATCTGTATTAATTTTATATTTTTAAAAATCGATTACGTATTGATTACTCTCCTAAATTAGTACTTTTAATTTTACCGATTTCGGTCTGGTTCGATTCGATTTTTCAATTTTAACAAAATGCAAATTTATCATAAAAATATATATTTATAAAAAAACTGCTTTAAAAAAAATTTATAAAAAAAAATCTTCTATAAAAAAATTGTTATAAAAAATCTGTTACTATTTACAAAAATCTGTTTTAAGAAAAATCTGTTACTATTTACAAAAATCTACTTTATAAAAAAAAATACGCATGTAAAAAAAATCTATTATAAAAAATCAATTCCCCTTGTTCAGGTCCAGTTTGGTTTTTCGATTGATTTTTACACCCCTACTTATAACTTTACTTGAGTAACACATATATATATATATAAAAGAGAAATACAAATACGCTAATTTATAAGTTTACTTTGATGACATATCTCTCTATGACGATAACACTTCTTTATATAAAAATAGATCTTACAAAATTTATTGATTAATATCTATCATGATTAAAATATATATATATATATATATATATATATGAAAGTCGTAAATATTGTTTGTTTCACGTTATATTTCTATGTTTTTCACCTCATATCTTAAAAAAAATGATATTTATAGTTTTAGGATGTGAAGTCTCACACGCTTTTTATTTGAAAAAGTAGATAAATTTTGGATGTACATAAAAAAATTATTTTTTTAATAATAAATCTCACTTTTTTTAAATAAAAAGCGTGAGGTTTGCACACTCTAAAATTGTATATAATATTACTCCATTTTAAAATTACTATAAAAATATTTTATTCCGGTAATACAGAAAATGAATAAAGTCATATATATTAAGCATTTAATCGTGTTTAGTAAATTAGTATCGTTATTTCTTTTTTGGAATTAAAGCCACTTTAAATTTTGAAAAATGAGGTGATATGATTTCCTTTAATGCTATACACAAATTTATATTAACGTATCATTTATAGTGAGATTCATTATAATTTTAAAATATCCAAAATACTAATATTTTTTAATAGTGACGAATGCTTTCACATCAGCAACATGTTAAAAGTATAAAAAATGAAATTTATAAATATATTTTTTCTAATATCCATCCTCTACATCTTAAAATTCTACGATTTTTTATCTTGAAAGTCCAAAGTGACCTTAAACTCAACTACAATCTTGAATAATTGAGTCAATTAATACCCTTTTTAGGATTTTATCGAACAACAACATTTGTAGACTTATCGTCAAACGTTTCAAATGTGCGAAGACTGTTTATAAGATGTTCTAATTTTATTAAGAAGGAAACAAACAGAAACTAACAAAAAATAAAAATAAAAACAGGGCTTACATGATTTCTAGGATGTTTCCTACCAACCAAACACCAATGGAAAATAAATGGCAACGTCGGAAGATTTTTGTTCCGATTACTACAAACTAAGGAGGAATATTATTATATTAATTTATTTGCATTTGACAAACTGTGGCTGCTGGTCAATTCAATTGTCTATTCTTGTACGGCCGATCAAATTTAAAAAAAAAAAAAAAAAACAGAGAGAAGTGGACGACACATGAAGGTGGGGTCCTTCTGCAGCTGCCGAAGAAATGTCTCGAAGAAGTGTCCTGAATATCATATTTTATTTTTATTTATTTTTATATATTTTTTAATTATTATAAATATTTTTTAAAAAATAAAAAATTTATAATATTATTAAAAAATATTTTTTTAATCACTAAATAAAAATAAAAATAAAAATAAAAAATTTCAAAATCCAACTTTCGAAAGTTTAGCATTTCTGCATGAGGGGACAATCTACCCACACCATTGACCGAAAGGTAAAAAAAAAAAAGATGGAATAACTTTGAAAACCAGCAATATTCGATTCATATATACTTACACCACTGATATACTTTTAATTCATAAATTTTAATTTCTTAAAAAATTATTTTTCATAATAAATCGATATTTTCTTTACTGTAAATTCTGAAGTTTTTCCGAGCAAACCAAAGAGAAAGATATTAAAAGAAAATCTAGTAAAGTAGATTTTTTTAATATTTATTAAACATTTAATATTATTTAAGTATTCATATATATTATAAATAATAATATCTATATTTCTTATATTTAACTCTCTACGTTTCATTAAAAGCTTGTAATCTAATTAGCATAACATCCAATCTCCAAAATTGAATGTTAAAAAAAAAAACTCTCTACATTAATTCAGATAAGAAGTCCGATGTTAAACTGAAAAGGATAATAATATTATTAGTTGTCAAATTCAGGCTTATTTATTCTTGACAGATCAGTGGGACAGGTAAGGTAATGAAAAAAATTAAAAACGAATTGAACCAAATTATTTTCTTTATTCTGAGATTCATGAGTTGAAGACTTCAAAGTGACCGTTTTAATTATAAAAGTTTTGGATTCGTTTGAGTAGTGAGAAGTATTGAGAAGTGTTAAAAATATTTATGAATAATAATAAAAAAAAAATAAAATATTAAATAATAATAAAAAAATAAAAAATAAAAATAAAAATACTTGAGATACTCTCACTTACCAAATATAACTTAAAGAGCCGCCTAAAAAGAGTACTTTCCAAGATGCGTCGCCTAAAAAGAACGGTAGTAATGTGGTGATGGCAAAAGTAGGCTGAATTACACGAGTTATCGGCGATTAAAGGAGAAAGTTATGATCGGCGACCAGATGAGAGAAATTTTGAATGAAAAAGTCAGCCCAATATTGTATAAACGACAGGCTGGATTCATACACATACAGATCAAGGAATAACGTACGTGCACCTCATAAATGAGAAAATATATTTATAATTATAAATTATATAATTATTATATAATTATTTTAAAATAAATAAATAAAATATGTGATCTGTATAAAAAAATTAATTTTTTAATAATAGACTATATTTTTTTATAAAAATTATACGACGTTTACATATTTTACTATTATACGTAGAATTATTTAATAATTAATTTTTTTGCCAACAGTAGTATATCTCACGAAAGAGTAGTTCAAAATATTCGATGCTCGTTGCCAGCATTTGCCCACAGAACCTCTCTTTCCAGGTGCGCTTCCTTTTTTTCTTGTTCTTTTTTTAACCTTAAAATTCCTTAATTCCTCACGAATTAGTGTGGCTCTACTTTTGCCGTCCAAAGACAAGATCGCCGTCCTAATTTTATCTGCACTGATTTGATTTTGTTCTAATTTTAAATGAGATATAATGAAATATAGAGACATTTATTTATTTTTATAAAATGTCTAATAGGAAGAATGAGGTAACTCTTTATAAAATTCAAAATGAATTTGTTCCTAAATCGTGTGAGACTTCTCAACATGTTGTCTCACGTGTGAGTCGGTATTTTCGATACCATCATCGTGAATAGATCGCAGGAGCACATCATTAGTCACAAATTAACCTATTCTAATGCCATATAGAAACATATATTTTTCTATAAAAGACTTAATAAGAAGAGTGATGTATCTCTTTATAAAATTTAAAATAAATTTATTTCTAATCCGTGTGAAACTTCTCGATATGAAACAAATCAAAGGCATTAATATTAATTGATGTGAACTGATCCCAAAGTGATACTCTTTACAGGTGCATGCTTTGTAGAAGAATCTGAGGAAAAGTACATGAGTCTGATCTGGTGCCCCTTTTGACGCGCATAAGAGTTGGATACCTTGCTCTCTTTTCTAGATTAGAGAGATCAGGTCTTACATATATATAGTGGTGCCCTTTTGATGCGCATAAGACTGTCCACATTTACATCCATCGATGAAGAATCAACATTACTATTCAGCTTTTGGCCCTCATTAAGGTGCATGTTTTGTTGTATGCTCCGACATTATTCTTTCCCATTTAATAAATATTTAAGGAGTGAGTCAATATGTAAAATATTTAATTAAATTAGATAAATTATAAAGTTGGAATTTAAACTCAAAATTCTTGCTCTAATATCTAGGGTGCTACGGGTGGATAGCCGCTCATCCTGCACTCACTAAATTGACCCCCGCAGTATCCCTTCCCCACTCATATCTCTGACCGTCCGCATCCAATTGCTGAGCGGGTGGATTGATGCCACCATTGTCCATCCACCCCATTCGACAACATATTTTTCACAAAAAAAAAAAAAAAAAAATCCAATAAAATCACTTATACATTAGAAAATCGCACAAATCCAACAAAAGTCTCAATAAATCTAACAAATTGCACAAAATCACATAAATTTGAAGATTTGTGGATAGATACCCTACAGACCCACAATTGCACCTTTGGGTCTTTAACTTACAAATCCACAATGATGACCGTGGTCTTGAGTCGTAAAGACCCACGACCAAGTTGTGATCGTGCTAAGAGAAGTCAGGCTGAGAGGAGGAGGAGAATAAGAAGAGAAGAGACAAGAAGATAAATGATAGAGAAGAGAAGACGAGGTGGAGAAGAGAAGAGTAGATGAATGGATGCTAAGAGAAATGAGATAAATGAGAGGAGCGAGAAAAATTTGTGAAATTATAGTTAGGATATTTTTTTTTTTTAAAGTGTATGATCAATGGGTGGGTTAAATTTCGGACAGGTGGGGTACCCACCCGCCCACACCCGCACCCGCACCCGCACCCAATTTTCTGAGTGTTGAACCCACCCGCACATGCATCTAGGGTGGACAAGTTGCCCTCCTGCCCTCTAGTGGAACAGACCGATTGGGTAGACGGGTCAGGTTGCGGGAGCTTGCCACCCAGCCTAAAATATCATATTAAATCAGCACTTATCTAATTTAAGTTATTTGAATTAAATATTGCTAGTATGGAAAGCTTGTGACTCTCTTCTGGTTTATAGTTGTCTGCTACGTACCATTATAAAACTTGTAAAACCTATCGCTGGCAGAATTTAATGCTAGACGTTGGCCTTTTAAAATATTGTTCAGTACTTGTAAATCAGTACGTAAATAAACCACTCGCTACGATCGAGTACAGATAAGAGATGAATGATAAAATATGTTACTGATGCGATTGTGTAGCCATCGATCTTATTCCAATTCGAATGCCTTCTCAGTTAAAATTGAATATACAAATATATATATATATATATATATATATATATTTGTGTTGGAGGTTATAATTTATAAGGGCCGATTGTGGGTAAATTTATGTACTGGGCAAATAGTAAGTATTACCTTCTGGCCAGCGCCCACATGCATCATATATGCAAGGGCCCTTAGATTGGCCATTTGGACGCCAATAACTTGTTCGACAAAAGATCAACGAGGGAATAATATAACCAAGATCATGTGGAGGCCTGTTAATCCGGACCGGATTTTTTCCCGATCCAATAAGAACCCGAATAATAGGATTCGGGCACGGAACAAATCCGGACCGGTATTTACATAGAAAAATCTAAGTACACCCAGTCCGAATACAGAATTTTAAAATCGGAACCCGGGCATTTTTTTTTTTTTTTCCCGGTTTGAATTTTTTTTTTTCTTTCTAGCAACTAAACAAATAGAAACTTAAAAGGAAAGTGCATATTATGTCCAATGAATTATCCATTTTATAATTTTTTTTTTTACTCTCTTCTCCACATGGCTTTTTATTTGTAGTCAAGGAACATGTAGGTCTTGATTTAAAAAATTAAATAAATAGAGTTTGAATGCTGCATAACCATTTTTTTCATAAAAAAAATATTCATAACATGTAAGATTTGATTTTTATTTTTTTTTTAAAGAAAAATCGGGTACAACCCGGGAACTCAAGTTTTGGATTTTTAAAAACTGGTTTTCAATCTGGGTTCCGGCCCGGTTTTGAAACCCGGGTTTTAGTCTAGGTATACTCGGGTTTTCAGACTAGAACACGGATGAACAGTACTACATGTGGTTATAATGCTCGTCAACTCTACTTTCATATAAAGACACATCAAGAGGACAAAATAAGTTTTCCGACACGTAATTAATTCTCTCAATGATATCCCCTATCTCTAATCTCTTTGTCAAATTCAAGACGCTACTCAGAATCTTTATTTCGATACTGTTATATTAATCTGTTGCTTGTCTTAAAAGTGTAAGTTGACGAAAAGATATAAATTTAATTTAATTGTTTAATTTATATTCCCTAACCTTGATTTGGTTAAACTTCTCTCTTTAAGTGGAAAAGGATGCGAGAGTACAATTAATAAAAAAAGTTTCTGTTAAATAACTAAAAAGATAAAAGAGAAAAAATAAAGGAAGAAAATAAAGTAATCTAAAGGTTACAGTTGATATTTTGTAATATATATTTTTTAGAAAATGAATGCAGATTAAAAAAAATGTAATAAAGATCTGTATTACTTTGCATCGTGCAATATTACTTATAATTTCCCGCTGGATTGAATGCTTATTCGAAAGTCATTTTTAATCGTCCTGGTCAACTGTTGGGTCTTCTTCCGGCAATCATTACTTGGCGGTTATGGGGCCGTCGTTGTAAAGTCCGGATGGAAGGAATAATGGAATCGGTTCAACAAGTTTGGTGTTCCATCAAATATTGGATTTCTTGGATTGCAGTTAAACTTAACAAGGTTAATTTGTTCAATCGGCGAGATGAAGGTATTTTAAAATGTTTTAATATGCCGTTAAATGTCATGAGGAAAGAGATTGTCATTCCGGTAAAGTGGAATCAGCCTAAGCAAGGTTGGGTAAATCTGAATGTTGATGGTTGTTCTCTAGGTAATCCGGGCCCTTCAGGTGCGGGAGGTATTATTCGAGATGAAAAAGGTAATCTGCTTTGTGGGTTTGCTATTGCTATGGGGCATCATTCGAACAATTATTCTGAGCTAATGGGTTTACTTCATGGGCTTCGATATATTGGTTTGATGGGTTTTCTATTTGTGGAAATTGAACTAGATTCTTTGATAGTTCAAAATTGGTTGAAGAATCAGAGATGTGGCTTATGGTATATGGAAGACTATTGGGATGAAATTCAGAGTCGTATAGCTGGTATTAATGTTTCATTTGTTCATTGTTATAGAGAATGTAATTCGGTTGCGGATGGTTTAGCTAAAATGGGTGCTAATGGTATTTCGGGATCATGGTTGTCTCTTCCTGAGTTGCCTCCTGCTATTAGAGGTAACATTAGGCTGGATAGAGGGGGTCTCCCTTACTTACGTAGAATCCGAAGTAGTTGATTAAAAGATTTGTGAGCTGGCTGTTTGAGAGGTATGTATTTTTTTTGCATTTGATCATTTATTTCTCACTCTATGTTCGTGCAGATTTTGTTTTTGCAGGTTGTTCTTTGAAGGTTTTTTTTGGAGGTTTTTGTATAGTGGTTGAGTTTTTTGGTTTTTAGGCTTGGGTTTTGGTTTTATTATATTATTTATAGCCCCCAGGCCTTGGGTTGTAACCACGGTTTTCCTCCGCCACAAGTGAGGGTTGATTAATAAAATTTGGGACGGAGTCACAATTGGACATGTGACTTTCGGCTCTTCATTAAAAAAAAAAAAAAAGACTGTGATCTAATTTTGGTGTTGTTGCTTACAAATTAAACTCATGGGAAGTGGTCATGGTGTAAAATCAAGAAATATTTAAGGATTTAAATGGTTTTAATGTATAGTACTACCTGCTTTAAGAATTAATTGTCAAGAATTTGACTTTTTACGACTTTTTGTCACCGCAAAAATAATCGCTGAGAATGAGGCAATATGAAGAAATTTTGCGATTATAAAATTTTCACTGCAACTTACTGAAGTGACTTTTTGTCTCCACAAAAAAATTCGCTGGGAATGGAACGATATGATGAAATTTTGCAGTGAGAAAATTTTCTTTGAGACTTATTGCAGCGATTAATAACCTTTTTATGACGCGATACTTGGCTAGTGGGAAAACACTTATTACAAAGGTATATTTGCGGCGACAAATAGTTGCCGAAAAAAGTTACGATATCAAAATCCCACATTCTATTTTTTTCCTCATCTCGAAGGTTTGTGTTTTCTTTCTTCCCCTCTCTCCTTCCCTCCCAGCCGAGTACTCCTATCTTTCTTTCTTGTGGGTTTCTCTTCCTTATGCAACCCAGTCGTCGTCTCGACAGTACCACCTGTTGACGTTGTATTTCGCGGGCCTGGACAACTCCACGCAGGCAATGTAAAGCGATCACCTACACAGTAACCAAAGGGGTGACCTTGGGATCTATTGATCCTACAATGCTTAAGTCAGTTATTGGTGAAAGAGATGATGAATAGTAGTAAAGACAAGAATGTATGGTGATAGTGATAGATTACCTTGTTTGCTACTGGTAGTGTCTTATTTCTAGTTACGGACCTGGTCTCCACGATAGTCATGGGGTGTTGCATAGCATGAGATAATATGCTTGTGATGTCAATTCGTCGAGCTACCCTTATGCTGTCACCTCACCGAGCTATGAAGTGCTCAGGGTTGTTGTGTATCGCTCGGGCCTTGTGTTGCATTGAATGTGGCATGCCTTCTGCTCTGGGTCGTATTGAATGCGGCATGCCTTCTCATTAATGCTAGGTGTAAACCGTCGCAAGTCTTTTTGTCTGGTATTGAGTGTTAGGTTCCTTCCCTCTCAAGCCTCGCCTGCATTTCCTGTCTTGCTTCTCATTGTGAACAGGATTCGACCTGGGCATCATACCCGAGCCTTGACCTGAGTGTCACTGTTTGTCCCAGCCCATACTGTGCACCTCAACCCTAATACTGTGCGATCAAACCGAGCGGGCTACTCTGGGTGGCAGTGTAGCCCGACTCATTCAATTTTGGATACATTTCACTATCTAGTAGTAATAATGCAGCACTGCCACAATGCAGGTGCCATACCTGAGTGCCTCATTTAAAGTTGTTGTTGTCCTTTATACGACCTGCTGTAAGTATTGGAAGTCAATTATTTTCATAATAGTATTTGAAACAATATTTGATGTATTTAATCTGTCTTAGTACAAAGTGAATTCGCCGCAAATAGTATCTGTTGTTCAATTTGTAACGATATTAAAATCGCTGCAAAAGGTAAAAGTAATTTCTTTTCCATTAGCTCAAAAATTTGAGAAGGAAAGTAAGCGGCGACTTAGAAATCGTTGGAAATAATGTTTATTAGTGGTATTTTTATTGCAACGATATTAAAATCGTTGGGAAATGCCTAAATTTTCTAGAAGACTATTTCCAGCATTTTTTAATCGCCGCAAAACTAGCTATTATGGCGATTTTCCCATTTACCACAATTAAAATATGGCTACAGTTCTAATGTTATTTGCGGCGATAAAAAATCGCCGCAAAATATCCAATAGTCGCCGCAAATGAGTGAACAGTAATTGCAACACCAGATTTTCGTATACATTGCTTTAGATTTCAGCGACGATAAGAAAATCGCCGCAAATAAGGGTTAATTGCAACGATTTTTTTTTTTTTTTGCAGCGATAGTAAAATCGCTGGAAAAGACGTTATTTCTTATAGTATAAGAGACCATTTTCGACGAGCTTTGCTCGTTGGATTTGTTTTTAGATCTTATTTGTGCCGCAAATAGACATTTACTGCCAGAAATATTCTAAGACTAAATTAGAAACTTTTTGGCTTCCTTTTCTGGCAATATATGATACTTTCTTCGGCGAGATAAATCGCCGAAAAAGGCTTATTATTTGCAACTGCCCTCAGAATTGCCAGAAAAAAATTTTACTTGGCTTTATAATAGCGGCGATCCTTTGGTGACTCAAAATAGCCGGAAATGGACACTTCCAGCAACTTTTAGTGCTATTTCCGACAAAGAGGCTTGCTAGAAGTAAGCTTTTTTCTTGTAATGATATTAGGCATTTTCACATATTTCTTATTCATCTTAAGGTTAGAATTCAATGAGTGTACCAATTATTTTTTTATAGTTAGATGGTTCATATGCTAATGATGATATATTTTAGGATACAAATTCATGTAAAAACACCCACCAGTTGAAGAGTACTATAAATGGTACTATTGTTTCCCAATAAAACTAAGGGTTCGTCTGGATACAGAGATGGAAAACCATCTCACCTCATCTCATCGATTCTCCGAACACTCATGGATAAATATATTAAGTCCTATATCAATTAGTTTTTATCCAAACTTTGAGAGTATCAAGTCATGAAAAATATATATATATATATATATATATATATAAATGGGCTCTAAAACATCTATTACTAACAATTCCGAGCTGCAAGTCTGCACACAACCCGATCCAAAGCTAGCTCGCTCTCCACATGAGTGCCTTACACTCGGCAAGAACAGGTAATTAATTGGGAGTTAAACTTTAGTATGAGCACTCAAAGCATGCAGTCAATATTTCTCCTTCAATATCTCTAATAATAGTCTGACAAATAGTACTTTATAAGAAGATAAGATCAATCAACCTTTACTTACAAAATTAAGAAATCAATTCAAATTTTCTTAGGATGATGCAGTAATCATGAATGGTTGAGTACGTTACTGATTCAAAATTCGAGGTTGGAAATCACGAGGTGGTATTGGGGTTGCATATTAATTGGTCATTTCAAAAATTGATATATATATATATATACACACGTCTCCTTTACCAACAATATATAATATTATACCTGAAATCATCAGTTCAGTTGTAGTACTCTACCACCATGCATTAATGGTGGTAAAGGAATGCTTATATATATATATATATATATATGTAAATGCTTGTATATATTTATATAATTTTCGGTAGTATGGCTAGGTTAAATGATACTATGGATCCGGACACTGTTGATCTAGTCATGTTCTGCGTGGTCGTGAGAGAGGTACAATCTTTTTGTATCGGCAATATTCCATCGGTTAAATAATTCTGCTAGCTAGCTACTTTTTCATTAATTTCCTTTGTGCTGTATTATATATAGTTCTGATTTCTTCGGTCCCTTTGTCTTTTTCTTTTTTCTGCTTTTTTGTTCTTTTGTTAGTATGTTATTAAGACTATCACTTTCGAGAGACATGACAAAACAGATCAAAATCAAGTACTATAAAGGTTTTTGAGTATCACAGATGGTAAAAAAAACATCACATGAACTTGGTAGAATTGATATTGTATGGAAGTTTGATCTGCAAATCATAAGATATCTTTGATTATCCCAACATAAAATTTCCCTCAAAAACAAAAAGACCTCCCATTTGTTCTCTCTTCAAATAAAACGATCCAAAACATTATTGAGAGACAACACTAGCTATATGTGTGTGTGTGTATATGTATATATATTAACAAATATATACACACACACACACACACATATAGCTAGGTAGATTCATTCAAAAGTGCCCCACTCCATAGCCGTAGGCAGGATGAAAGCCAGAACCAGAAGGATCAGCTCCACTGGCATTGTTAGCAGCAAATAAGGGGTTGGACGACGTCGTTCCTTGGGCAGAATATCCAGAAAGAAATGTTGAGGAAGAAGGAAATGTCCCAGCAATCGCAGCATGCTTCTCCTTCATACAGTTGCAAACAGTATTGTAAAGCTCCCTTAGCGACGCGTCCATTTTCTGTACATCTTCACAGCTAAGCTCCTCAATAGGAGCCTCCCACCAGCCCTTGTCGTCTCCCGGTCTTGCCTTTGTCAACTTTTGGAGCTCCTTTCCTCTCTCCCTCTCAACTTCCAGTTGGCTAACGAGCTCGGTGTACTGCTGGCTGAGCTCGTTTATTCTCACTCGCCGGTGAGCCTCAACGAGCGGGTGGGTTCTGTCACCATGCGGATCAGGGTTTTGATTCAGGAAACGGCTGGTCACTGACTCGACAGAAGGGTGACCAAATGAAAAGGGTTTTCCGGCTGGTGAGAAGACAACCACTGCCACCTCAGCACCGCACAGGGTGGCCAGCTCGCTTGCTTTTTTGTAGACACCAGATCTGCGTTTTGAGAAAGTGATTAGGCGGTCATCTTCATTCTCTATTCTCTTCATCTCGATCTTCTGTCTTCCCCTAGTCCTTTTGCCCTCCACTGCCATAACTCCTGCAGAAAACACGAGAGAAAGTGAGTTTGGCCTTTTGTATGTCTTGAACTGATGGCCCTTCTGGTTAATTGGTTGAAGGTGTTTATATAGAAAAAGGGAAAACTTGGGCAATTAATTAATTAAATTGTTTGTGAGTCCGTACGTATAGTAATTCTCCCTTTCAAGTTGCCCTTTTCATAGTAGTACTGTCTTAATGCATGCAGAATGAATGGTTTTCGTTGGCACTTTTAATTCTGTTTACCCATGTCATCATGAGATATTAATTATGTTGCTTCTGTCTTTCCCACCTGGAATAAATGTTCATTTCTGCACAGTTCATTATCTTATACATGCGCGCATCTCTCTCTCTCTCTCTCTCTCTCTTCATAATCCCACGTATATACGTACGACTACTCCCACTCAATTCAAGTAGTACGTACGTACTACTCATGGTATAACATATACAACCTTCTAATTGTAAGAGTTAAAAATCCTTAATTAATATAATATTTATATGAGTTTATGTTAACCTAAATAAAAGATTTTATATTATGAGTTATATATGGAACTAATTAAATGCCCTTTTTTCAGAATATGCTGCTGCACAAAAGAGCAAAGGCAGTGTTTGCAGGGTCTGTGATAAGTTGCAGTAGGGAAGATAAATGGGAAAATCCTGATATTAAGGCTAATTGGGATATATGCATATGTGAATGCTTCTCTTAATAAATTGGGTATTAATTGGGGTGGTTTTAAGGGATGATGAAGGGGAGGTTCTGGCTTTCTTGAATTGATCTGGGGTGGACTAGTGCTTGCAAGATCCTTCGGTTAATGGGGAAGCTTTAGCACTGAGAAGGGCTGTTTTGCTTTGTGGTGAGCTTGGTTTCAAGATTGTACTAGAAGGGGATTCACAAGTTATAGTCAAGGCTGCCAACAGTAGTGAATCTCTCTTTGCAGATTATGGGAATGTGGTGGATGAGGTGATCAGAGGTCTACTAAAAACCAGAGTGGATTGGAAGGTGAGCGAGGTTTGTACATAGGAAGGCCAATAACGTTGCTCATAAGCTTGCTAGATTAGCTTTCAATTTTCCTATAGAAAGGGTTTGGATTGAAGAAGGCCCTATAGAGTTTTTTTAATACATTACAGCAGGAGAAATATTGTAATGAGTGACTATGTACGTAAATGATATGAATGAGAATTGAGGTATACTTTTCAAAAATTAAAAAAAAATGACCTTTTTTGTTTTCTTTGACGATCAAAAAACCAATTTAACTTATTGTTAGATCAATTCTCTAACGTCATTAACTTTGATAATTAAAGAGAAATATGTTAATTATTTTTCATATTATTTTAAGAGATTCAATATTATTGTAGTGGTGATCATGGAGTATCAAGATCCTTGAGAAATATATATTGATAGTTTTGATAATATTAAAAATATTTTACACTTAGACCTTTGGCCTCGTCGATCATGTTGAGACTTCTCATGATCTCTGATCTCACCCTAGCTCTTGGTGATGCATGTAGATCATGCGTTGAGCCGTCACCCTACCATGCATGAGTTTGTGTCTCCTTCCAGCTTCTCTTACTATATATTCTCCTTTCAATCTCCCCGAATATTCTATTTGCGGCTCTTTGTTTTGCTATCTCTTTTGCTTTTGCTTCATTTACTTAACCTATTTCGGGAGTTTTAATCGCTTCTTCGCATTTAGAGGACGTCTAGGGTGAGGGCCGACCGTCGGTAAGTAGTAGATCTTATAATCACTACAAGAAAAATGGATTTTTGTGACTATTTAATTGCGACGAAAATGTTATTTGTGATCAAAACATACTCATTTTAGTTGTAAATAGTCATTTCGCTGAAATTAAATGGTTACAAATAAACAATTTTCTTGTAGTGAATCGACGACCATCCATCCCGTATCCATCATGGAAGGGAAATTCTCTCAACTATTATAGGGAGTAAAAATTTTATTTGCAATGAAACTATATATGCAATTTTATTAATAAATATAGATAAAAGGAAAAAATATATTATTTTAAAAAATATATTATTATAATTTTAAATTTTTTTTAAACATAATCGTATAGACTTACATGAACATTTTTTATTTGAGAACTGTACGTAGACTAACTAGATCGGCCTCTCTTCTATTGGTTCATTCCTTTTCTAAATCTGATTTTGTTTAATATTTTTTACACGTTCCAGCCTAATCAATTGTGTCATGAGTTGCACATAAATTTCTTCCTTTTTCAAATTTATTATGGAAAGCTATTGCTTCCAAAGAATCGCTTTTTAAGACGGTTCGTTTGGTCTAATTTTAGACATATTTTAAAATCGAATCGATATTATACCGGTTATAAAATTTGAAGAATCGATGTTGCATTGATTGTATCTTTAAATTGGTATTTTTTATTTTATTGAATTCGGTCTAATTCAATCCGATTTTTTCAATATATTATATATTATATAATATATAAATATATATTATAGTATATAATAATACATTATAATATATTATAATATATAATGATATAGTATTAGTATAATTATTAATAAAATAGATTATAATGATAATATATAGTTATTTATATAGGACTTTAAAATTTATTATTATATTAATCAGTAATTATCATATAATACAAAATTATTTTATATATAATTATATATAATATAAAAAATATTTTATACAATATAAAAAATCAAAATATATACATATGAACCAGTCTAGTGTTAGAAAAAGAAAAATCGGAATCAGATCGATTTTGATTGATTTTGAGAAAAATGAAACTAGTATCGGACTGAACTGAACCTAGTACTGGATCCAACCCACTAGCTCGGTCTGATTTATTGGTGAAATTGATTTTTTTTTCACTCGCTTTTTTTAATCGACATGTTCAAACTTTATTAGTTTTTTAAATTTATTATAGAGAGCTCGTTCCATAGATAAAATTTTATGATTATATACCAGTTTATAATATCCAATCAAAACCCTAAGAGCTTGGCAATGGCCTAGCCATTTGCCAATGCAAGTTCAAATTAAAGAGGGAAAGTGTAAAAAAACTCCAGCATTGGCCTAGCTAAACTTACAAAGTTTAACATATCTGCTACAGTAATTGTTAGCAGCTCGCCAAGTATGGAGAGCGACTGTTTACACACCAAATTAATTTTTTATCATTTCTCTGCCCGCTCTTTCATTCCCTCGGTTTTTTTCTTCTTCATCTCAAAACCCTCGTTTCTTCTATATTTTTTTATTTCTCCCGAAACTGTCTTCGCTCCTTTCTTCTCCGCAAGAAATTTTCCTTCAGCCCCATTCTTCCCCAGCCCGCAGCGTCCCCTTCTCTCCAGTGGTCACATTCTCCAGCCAAAAGCCGTCGTCTTCGTGGTCTTCAACGTAAGTCTCTCTTCCTCACTCTTCTTTCCCTCTTCTCCATGCCGTCTCTTCTCTCCCTCTTCTCCGATTCTTCAACGTAAATCACCTGCCAATTTGCTACCCAGGACAAATAATTATTGAATCGGCTTGGCTCCACGAATCGTCCAGAAGGCACTACAAATTCATCCACAAATCGGCTGGGCTCTACCCTATACAACATCCACGAAACGTAAGTACGGCTGGATCTCTGAAAATTAAGTAAATTCTAAGATTAATATGTATAACTACTGGCTAGGCTGCATATATCTGTGCATATGGGTTAAGAACAGTGTCGTGATCAGGGTACGCCCATAAATTAATGCCATGATCAGCTCGATCGAGCTGTAATCTGCCATCAAGTTGTATATATAGTCTTTGGACCACCAGATTAAATTAATTGAGAGCTAGTTAATCAAACAGAAGATCAGAGGCCTCTTACTTGATATTCATGCTCATTGCTCATGGATTTTTGGTGATCTTCCAGCATCATCACACACACACACACACACATATATATGAAATATCCACCTCCAAAGTTTTAATACTCTGATGAACTATATACACACACATATATACAAATAAAAAATTATATTTTGCTAGTCAGTACTAATTATATTCAATCTAGGTCCATAATGAAGTCATGAAGTAGAACTACACAAATGCATGTTCTACTAATTTAATAATGTGGTTCACCTTGAGATAAGGGAATTGACTTTGTTGGGTTTGTTTTTTTTTGTGAATGATTGGTGTCTGTTTGGTGTATAATATGCTGCTATTTATATTGGATAGTCCTAGAAAAGTGGCTGCAGGTGGTTGTTTGATGCAGTTTAGTGGTGAATCAAGTGTCTTATTATAGTGGAGCTCTTATTTGTTTCTTGAGTGTATGGTTTTTAATTAATTTTGCATGCTACTACTGGTTTCAAGAGTGAAGATGAAAATACCAACCCTGTTTGTTGTCTAGAAATGGGCATTTTTCTGTTTGCTGACCTGAAGAAAAATATTTAAAACATATATATCCCATCTCATTTTCATGTGTGAAGATATGTGTGTAAATACGTCTGAAGACATGTGTGAAGATATGTAAAGAAACTGTAGGAAAGAAAGTTTTGCATGTAGGAACATTATACCATTCTTCCAGTAACAGTGTTCTTGTGATGGTGGTTATTGGTCTGACCAAATCAGAAAGAAAGACCCATTACCTTAGTGCTCTTGGGTTTTCTACAGTCCATTTCTAAAAAGTTCAGCTTTATGTTGGGTTTATGCAGAACTCTGTTTGGTGATTTTAGATAATAATGTCTCTTTTAAAGCTGCTAAAATACTATCTCAACAAATATGTTTTGACTGCATTTTTGGTGATATGAAACAATCTCTTATATGTTAGCATCTGTTCTTCCTATTGTTTTTTCCCTTTTGAGGTTAGTTTGCTAATTAATCTTCACAGCTCTGGTGCCCGATTGTTTGTGTTTGATTCTTTGCTTCAACATATGATAATTTGTATATTTGTATTTGATGTTAGAGTATGGTTATCATAATGCTCTGGTTTCTCTGTTGGTCTGTACATTTGGGAGATAAAGGGCTCATTATTTGCACTTGTATAATTTGCTTTTTGGATTTGATTGTTTGATTCAAACTATTTTGAACTTTTGACGTTAGGTCTTGCTAAAACTGTTTTTTCCCCTGCCCATGTGATGTAGGAA
Organism: Juglans regia; assembly: GCF_001411555.2. Classification (NCBI taxonomy): domain Eukaryota; kingdom Viridiplantae; phylum Streptophyta; class Magnoliopsida; order Fagales; family Juglandaceae; genus Juglans; species Juglans regia. Next base: position 12,257,514 of record NC_049903.1, read on the forward strand.
ATATAAGCTTGTATCAGGACAAACTAGAGAGGTTCATAGACTTGAGTAAAGGTACATTTGTCTCTTTGAAATTTTGACATTTGTTGTAAATTTCTCATCTTAAAATGTCATCGTGAATGGTGCTGCAAGTGCAAGGGCACTCTTAATCTTACTATGAAGATTTTACTTTATTTTAAGATGAAAGTGACTGGGCTGGGTCATTTAATATGCAGAGCATACTATCATATGCTCAAATTTGATTTTTTTTTAGAATCTCATTTTCTAATGACAATATTCTTGTGTTGGCTGTAGTTTATTTTCCTCTTAACTGATCATTGCATGATTTTGAATTTTTTCTTCAAGCACCACTTCGACCCTCTACTACCTTGAATTATCAGGCTGCAACACGTTTTATTGAGCATTCTTTCCCTGACCTAACCCCAGGTAAATTGTTCTTTTCTAATTTTTATGTTCATGAATCTTTAACCATTTTTAGCTCTTTGCATTGAGGGATTGCTCATTTTTTGTACACCAGAAGCTAAGTATGAGAAATATTAGTAGAGGAGAGGGGCCAAAGATGAAGTATCTAGAGGAGTGTCCAATAGAAGCGGAAGTATCAATCATCTGAAAAACAATCGGTTCAAATAGCTGCCAAGGAATTTCTTGAGAAGGCAGCTCGTGAACTTTGATAATAAAGGTGGTTTTAGGGGACCTCTACAGATTTTGAGCCTTTTATGTATAATTCTGGATATCATGGATTCATCTTTCCCTGTGACAGTAACAACTCTTTGAAGGGTTGGGTAGAAGAAAGGTTGGCATCTTTGTATATATGATTCTTGGGTGTGAAGGGTTGGCAAAATGTATTATATGAAGAGTATTTGCAAAATAAAAAAAAATAAAAAAAATAAATTGTCAAATATTATTAAAATATATAATATAATATTATTATTTTAATTTTAAGATGGCTAGTCCAATGTGGGTTCACCTAGCTAAAAGTTGATGTCATAGTTAAAAGTTGAGATTCTAGCTAAATTTTGGACTTGGCAATGGTTAGGCCATTGCCAATGCTCTAAGGATAGAACCAAAATTGTAACACTCTTAAAAAGAATTAACAAAGGATATATATCCACTTGTACCAATGTATTAGTCCTAGCACTTATTATATAATGCGTTACTTTACGGCTTAGTTAAATTACCTATTAAAGTGCTCCATTAATTGCCATCTCGTCTTGAAATATTTATTTGAAGAAAAAAGATACGCATACTACTATTTTCATATCCATATTTTAAATGAGTGATATTTTTGTAAAATAACTTATAAAATTAGTGACATCATTTTATAAAAATATCTTTAATTTAGAACATGATTATGAAAAAGATTGTACCCATATCATTATTTTTATTTCAATGCATGCCCAACATTATTTCTTTTAGAGAAAATATATTTATAACCGTGAATTGCGTAACCGCCGCGTAATCACTTTGAAAAAAATGAATAAAACATGAGACTTACATGAAAAAAATTAATTTTTTAATAGTGGACCTCACTCTTTTTCAAAGTGATTACGCGGCGGTTACGCACTTCACGGTTGTCTGTAGAAATATTTATGTGTCCTAAATTTACAAATATCATTTTTAAGAAAATTCTTGATATTGATGGGGATAATTTTTTGCGTTCAAATGTAAAAACTTCTTGAGGTCTGGTTTGGATAATGAATTGAGATGAGATGAATTGATATTATTTGTAAATAGTAGTGAGATGTTTGAGTTGAGATAATTAGATGAGTTAGAAATAGTTTGAGTTAAAATATTTTATAGGGTTTTGAGAAATGAGAGAAAAAAAGTTAAATACAAATATTATAAATTTAAAATATTGTTAGAATATAATTTTTTAATCTTATTTTTATTTTGAGATTTGAAAATGTTAAATTATTTTTTATATTTTGTTTAGAAGTTTGAAAACATTGTAATAATTAGATGAAAAAATTCAAGATTTTAAATTAAAAAGTATTTATATTTATAGTGTTTGAACATTGAGATGAGATAAGATTTCATCTGTTCAAACGAATCTAATCAAAATATAAAAATAAGGACGTTGCTACATCTACAGAGGATTTCTACCGAAATCCTTGACCGATTAGTTAAAATATATTTTTTTATTTTTTTAATTGGTACTTTCACCATTTTTTAAACTATTTTGATATTTTTTAAAAATAAAAAAATCACATATTCATTAAAAAAACTCACTTAATCATTAAGAAAAAAAATTTAAAAAAATTTCGGTGGCCACCTTCAGTGTGACTACCTTATCTAGGAAAAACATTTCCCTAAAAATAATAAGAAATACTAAACCTATCGAAAATTTATCCTGAATGTGTGTTTCGAAGTTTTTTTATTTTATTTAATAATTAAGAAAATATTTTTTAATAAAGTTGTGAATTTTTTATTTATTTTTTAAATATTTATGATGATTTAAAATATATATATATATATATAAAATCTACTTTTATGGAAACACATTCGGCACAAATTTTGGTTGATGTGTTGCTCAAAAATAATTTAGGGGTATTCACAGGTCAAACTAGAAAGTCAAAAAGTCAAAAACCACCTCATTTCTCAACGGCTGGAGGACACCAGCGTGTCAGTATCAGGCAAAATACCGTATCTTTTTCTCACACAAATATCTCCCCCAAATTACTAATTTGACCTCTTAAATTTCAGCTAATTTCCCCTAGTACCCACCAACTTATCCGAAATTCAAGATTTCCCCCCAAGTCCTGTGAAATCCTAGGAAAGGAAGCAAATAAAATCGCGCAGCAGATCTGCCATGACATATACCTTTGGAAGGACTTGTATTTCAGGCCGTACGCTCGACTGTTTGAAAGGAAAAGCGTCGCCATCAGACACTTTCTTCATTCCTTGTCGTAGAAAGTCATTGTGAAAGAAAGAGATGCTTGAATTGAGAGGAGGCGCCTGCTTGCCACGGGTGTTGGTGGGTGTCAATGTGGTTCTTGCTCTAGTTGATGCCATTATTGCTGTTCTTGCATTTTATCAGGTTTGTTCTGCTCCTTTTGATTTCGGTTTTAGGTTTTTTTCTCTTGCGTTTTCAAATTTGAGTCCTTTGTGTCTTCTTTGCTTCTTGGATAAGATGATATGATACGGAATGTGGATAGTAAATCTGTATGGAGTGGGACTTGATTGATGGAGTTGGTTTTGCAGAGTGAGTGTGAACGTTTTAGAGTGTTAAAGAGTGGAATTTGATAAAAAGAAATTGGTTTTGCTTGTCGGTTTGGGTGGTTTAGAGTTTGAGCTGGGCCTTTTGCGTTTGTATGATAAATTGTGAATGCGGGTACCATTCATTTTAATGGTTGGGACGGTTGGGTGAAAGAGTAAGAGTATTTGTCATGTTGAGGGAGGGTTTGCTTTGATTTTATGACATTCAATTGAAAGTAAGGGATTTTATGTAAAAAGTTAGTGGACTTCCATTTGAAATTGAGTGAACTGCCATTCAAGTGTTGAAAGTGGGTTAAGGAGACTGTGCAATTTGAATTAGCAGTGGCTATATCTGCTGACAGAATCGTAAAGCCTGGTATTCCTGATAAGAATAACCTCGTCATTCTTATTTGTATGTGATATGTGTATGCTAAATGCCACCTGGAAACTGTATTTGCTAGCCGACTTTAGTTGGCTCTTAGGTGGTTGGTTGCATTATATGTTCGGTATTTCCTGCTTGCTATATTCTTTATCTATTTGTTAAAGTACCAGTCAGAGGATTATTATTATTTGTTAATTGATATATGATAAGCTATCTTTGGAATACTCAACCCATCTGAGATCTTGTCCTGACAGCCTGAAAGTCAATGTGTTTAATACAAGAGATGCAATTTGAGGTTTGCTGGGCTGGACCTTGAAGAAATACCAAATAATTGATTGTGTAGAAATGTTCGCTATTGTTGTGACCATGGCATTTAGAACCACTTCACTCAACACAAGAAAGACTATGGTCGGGTGTCTGATTTCTTTTTGGGACATACTCTTATTCCATTTGTGTCGTTGAGCTTTGTTTCAAATGACTGCCCATTAACCCATAAAAGAGGTGGAGAGTTGAATTGTGGATTCAAGATCCATTGAATGCACATGTAACTTACCAATAAAAGTCCCCTTATTCCATTTGCTTTCTCAAGAACTCTCCCCAGCTGACAAAGGCTTAAATCACAGGGTATGCCATGCTGTCCTTGCTTTACATGTAATTTATTTCGGGATCATATATTCCTGTTGAATTATTTGTATCGTGAGTTTAAAGGACCACCATGTCAACTCAGTTTCTTTTCCGTCCACCTTCTCATTTTGGGTTGGCCGAGAGATATTTAATTTTAGGGTTCTGGCTGGACTTTTCTATATATTTTTGTCATTCCAAAAATTATGATTAATTAAAATTTCATTGAAAAAGTTCTACTTTCTATTAGCGTATTGAGTTTCTAAAATTACAATGGTAAGTGCACTTAGGATCATGTTGTCAACAAGGGACTGCCTCACCTAATATAGTACTCATTTTTTATTTATTGCTTAGGCACAATTATGCTGTCAGTGCTGATTCCATCATGCTGGAAGTTTTCAGTTTTAGTTTTACCCTCATTTGTTTCTGATTGTTGATTGATTATTTACATCAGTTTTAGTCGGTGCATTTGGCAGGAGAGAAATGATAGAGGCTTCGAAGATCGTGAGAGAACATTGGATGAGCTTAAAGTTTTCTTTTTCAAAACTTTATTGGGCTATAGTTTGTAATGGGCTAAATGTCCATGATCTTCTACTTTTGATTGTAAACTCTAATTAGGTTATTCTCATGTATAGAATTCTATGAATAAAGCTTCTTGATTACCTATAAAAAAATAAAATAAAAAAATTATTGGAACACATACTTCTAATGTCTACAAAGAATAGCAATAGTTGTCATTAATTGTAAAGGTTTTGAGGTATAATGTTAGTAGTCTGAAGATGTTATGTTAATCCTGCATGTCATTTGAAGTTCTTTTTCTGATTGTCATTTTGCCTGATTGTGATCCAGTTGATAAGGATTCACTTAAGGAATTCACAAGTTGTCTGGACTCGCCAAAAAGTGAGTGATATGCTACATATCATCATACCACACACCTCCAATTGTCTGTGTTAATATGTATGCGTATCTATAATTTAATAATCAACAGGCTTGCTAGATCAATCTAGGAGTTATGATACATGCACATCAATGATGCATAATTTGTTTACTTTCCTGTCTAAATTTGAAGAATTTTGGGAAATCTATTTGTCCTGATGGGATTGGGACTAATCTCAGATATTAAATGCATGTCATAAATATTGATTTCAAGATTTAGGTTAACAATTGAAGTCACCAATCACTTTATGTTGTGCACAATCTTCATGGGATAGATGGATAGACATGGGAAAGATGACTAATGGTAAGGTAAATTAAATGGTGCTGTCTGTAAATGCTGTTTTAGTTTAAGAGGAATCTCTGATATATGATGAATGTGTATGGTTAAGACTTAACTCTTCAACATACATATGTGCATGTGGACTCACATATGTAGACATTTATGAATCTGTATACCTGCAAATATAACTAGTTATATATTGAGTTCCAATTAATCAAATTGGCATATTTTGATACTTATGACTGTCAAAACTGCAGGTGTTTCACCTAATGATTGGATCTTCTAGTATGGGTAAGCGATTGTGTTTTCTCATTCTATCGCCTTCTCCGTTTTGTATTTTACTTCTATTGTAAATTGTTCACTGTGACCCTTTGATGATATTTAATTTATGATTGCCTCTTTTTTATGAATATAATCAGCCTTTTTGCCATCTTATTCTAATCCATCTTCAATTTTGTGTTAAAAGTTCATTTGATAATTGCTTTCAGCATATAATACTAGTTTTATGACTGTTTTAAGTGCATCATACATCATGCTTGATGAGTGTGGGCTGGTAAAGATAGATTGATTTTTTTATAAGTAAGATAAAAAGATAGATTGAATTTATCCAGTAATCAGCATGATCAATTATTTTCAATAAGAGCTCCACCTTTCCATGGAAGAATATGTGGCGGAGTAAAGTCCCTTTGGGAGTGGCTTTCTTTCTATGGACGACCGCTTTGGGAAAGATCTTCACCTTGGATAATTTGAGGAATTCACGAGTATTTGTTTTAGATTGGTGTTGCATGTGCAAGAGGAACGGGTAATCAGTGAACCATCTCTTGCTCCATTGTGAAGTAGCCAACTCCCTGTGGAATTTTATCTTCGGTCTTTTCAGACTAGTTTGAGTTATGCCTTGAAGTGTCATTGAATTCCAAGATTTGGAAGGAAAATTTGGCAGCTATCAAAGCAAGACACTGGAAAATGATTCCAATATGCTCAATTTTGTGCCCTTGGAGAGAAATATATGGCCGTTAATTCGAAGATTGTGGACTTCCGTGCGCTGAACTTTGTATCACTTGATTGCTGCACATTTTTGTCACTTTAGTTTTAGTTTCTAGAATGTTCGAACTCATAAAAAAATCAGAATGTTCTGGGTGTCTTTACTTTTAATAGCTTGGCATTTCTTGTGTATTTATGCCGTTCGAACTCATGATGATGATGATGATGATGATGATTGATGTCCACGTAGATGCTAGATAGAAAGAAAGCATATGAATAATTTAATGATAATAATAATTTGGAATAGCCTTGTACACACTAAAAATAAGAATAGTCCTGTACTGCTACACATCATGCGTGTATATTGAGCTAAACCTTTTGTTTTTATGAATAAAATTTTTGATTATCTATTAAAAAAAAGGAATAGACTATGACCTGATCTCTTTAATCTTTAGTTTATCTAGGGGACTGCTGGCAACCGTTTTGGTGCTTTGATGATGATCCCGATGCACTACCTGTATACTGAGTCTTGTATGAATGTAATAATTTTTTTTTTTTTTTTAATGTTTGGGAACCTCTCCAAGGCAGGGCCCTTCGAACCCACCCCTGCAAAGTAAACCCGGTCCCGTGCACCGTACCCTTGGAAGTTTCCCTACACGGAACTGGTTAAATCGTTGGCTTTTCACCGGGGGGTGTGGCCCCAAAGGGTTGTTTGCACTCATGAGGTGTTGAACCTTGGACCTTGAAGGGAGTGATACCCCAAGACCAAGGCCTTCACCACTTGGGCCAACCCCTTGGTTCTGTATGAATGTAAAATGATGGGCAATAGTTCTTCCATACTAGATTTATTCGCTCAACATAAATAGAATCAGTTTCTTGTCTCTGGTTCCTGAAGTTGAAACTTACTAGTTAAATATAGGTTGCAACTCTGTAAATCCTGGTCTCTTGCTTCCTAAGGACTTTGGATGTCCTTTACTATTTTTGGATATTACACATGCTTCAGGGTCTCCAAGTAGTTTTTGCATACCAGGTAACTAATTTACTGTAATATCTCTGTTCTAAAGAACTTGAGAATTTTTCACATCATGACTTCATGAAGCATCTTCATACTAGGTGCTTTAACTTTAGTATCTTACCTTTCCAGAGTACATGGACCTGCAGATTATACTTTTTTCCCCTACATTCTTTCTTTCCATATTTTATTGCTCTTTTGTTGCTTTTATTTATACCTTGACACTAAGCACTTCTTTTCATAAGCTAGACATATGCTTGTCCTTATACTGCATTTGGCAGCGAAGACTTCAATTCTGAATTTTTTTTTTTTTTGTTACTTCTGTGCAAAATTGCCCTTGCTGTGTGTTTTTCTGAGGGAGGCAAGATACCCCTCTCTCTGGACTATTAGCCATATTTGATTCAGTTGAATATCATATCATCACCATTTGTTTCTTCATATCTTACTAGTTTTGGTTAACGTTGTTGTATGATTTTGAACAGCTTGGAATTTACTTGTGCATCACTAAGACACTGCAAGACCTTCATGCATGCTTAATTGCTTATTTCCCCCCTCTTCCCTTGTTTCTTTTAGTTGTCATTTTCGAAGATATGCCTGGTATTAGTTTATGATAGCCTTAATATTTTGATTAAATCCTTGATTTAAACTGAAGCTTTAGATGAATTTCCACCATTGCAGGTTACTTCATTTATTTTGTATTAGCTCTCCTTGCTGCTTGCAAGGGTTGGCTGTGTTGGTCTAACTCTTGTGGTTTTATCGTCATGGGTATGCCTTCAATCTTAATTACTGACTTGATACCCATGTTAAGGATTGTGAAGTATTGAATCGTGCAAATTTTTTTCTTTGCAGCTTTCCCAAAAATTCTATTTTTTGCGGCGTTTCTTTTACTTTTATCATTCTGGTATGTTTCTCCTTTTTATCATTTGGTTATTCTAAATTTATCTGTAATAGTCATGAAAGTCTGGAGTTCATTAGTTTTCCTCTGAGTCATGAATGCAATCACCAATCTTTGAATGTCGAAAGTACAATCTTTCATCCAAAAGGGTTCCTTAAAAGAAGAAGAATCACCAATAACTTCAGTAGGACTTTGTTTCACAAATTTTAAATGGCAAATCTGGGAAGTAATCAATCTCCACTACCCACCTTCTGATCAAGGAAAAAAATCTGTCCCAGAGTTTGCACCTTATCTTAAAACTGAAGGGAGTGGAGATATTTTTTCCATGTTTTATCTATACCTGCATAGAATTTGAAAAGGACTGTTCAAGGACAATTTTTTTGGGTAGGAAGACATTTTCTAGTAATGTCGCCAGTTTCCCTAAATGTTCATTATCTGCTTTATTAATCTTTGATGGATACTGAAATGCAAAGCTCTTTTGGAGGGTGGTCTATCTTTCTTGATTCCTTCACCTTGAGGTTGGGGTTCTGTTGGTTGGAGCTTTCTGCACAAATTTTTCTGTTTATTTTAAATTTCTTACTTTGCTTTTGTCCACAATTCACAAAGTTCTGCTTGAAATGCTATGGCAGTCAATAATGCTAAATGAATTATGTAGTTGTTTGTGTATCCTACATTGCTTTGATAGGGAAGTGCTATCTATTGTCTAGCACTATCACATGCTGCTGGATACAATTTGGAGCCAATGACCTCTTTTTTTTCTGCAATATATAAAGGAGTAGCATTTGGATGATGTATCTGTTTTATTTTTCCTTTTCCATGGTGCACATGATTTTTTGGTCATTCATTTCACGAAGCCACCTAAAGTACTGGAAAGATTTTGTTAAAAAAAAGTCATTATCTGTTCAATTAAGTTCCATCAACAATGTTGGTGCTACTAGATGTATGCCTTGGGGGGGGAGAGGAAACAGTTTGGGTGAAGTTGAGTTTGGGAATGATGCCAGTTACAAATTTCTGTAAATTGTTTTTCATTTGTCATCTTGTATCAATTGTTTGACAAGTGAAAGTATTGTATCAATTGTTTGATTTTGAATATTTCCATTGTATGTGAAATATTGTCATTGCATTTGATCGATGTAAAAGACTTCTTTCAGGCTAGTGTTTCCTATGACAATTTTCTATGTTTCTCTGGTGGATGCTTTTTATAGGGTTGACCTTTGCCATCAGGCAAACGATGAGGATGATGAATATGAAGAAAGCAGTTCTCAGGAAGCTTTATTGGATAAGACCTTAAATAAACCAAGTTCGTCAAAAACAGATGGTCATAGAAAGTGTTTTCCCCTCCGCTTTTTCAATGTTGGAAGCCGCCAAAAGATCGTGATATTGGTATGCCCAACAGTGAAAAATCCCTTGTTACCTATTAAAAAAAAATCCTTTGAGTATCTACTTATACCTCTTAATACAGACTGCTTATTGAGTATCTATTCATCAGAGAGATCAATTTATTCAACTCTGTTAACTCACTTCTTATTTACCAGGTTACTGTTCTAGTTTTTGTTGTAATGATGGCATGTGCTCTTATAATCTGGATTGGGATGGGAAAGAATCCTATTGATTCTGCAGTTGTGGCTCGGGTATGGACACATTAATTACAGTTCTACTTTTCCACATTGATGTTGTCAAAGATCACCCTCTAGTGTTTTTTCAACAGAATGCCTGTCATCACCACTATTGCAACATGATTCAAGGCATCTTGACGCTTATAACTTAAAATTCAATCCAGTACTTATTCTGTGTGGATATAAATAATGTTGTTCCAGGCTGCTGGAAGGATTTCTAGCAACCTATTCAGGGCACTTAGCTACTGTCAATTAATGCCGTAAATTAGTTGGGTGGCCAGTCTGTTTCCTCTTGCATTTTGTATATCAACTTTGGAGAGAGGTTGTGTGATTATTTATATAACTTGTCGTTTAAAATAAAAGTAACTACTTTTATTAAAGATATGTTCTCAACTTTATTAACTTAACCATATATTGCTAGTGAAATGAATTGCTAAAAAATATAAATTAAATTATTTTTCCTATAGTAAAAAGTAGGTTGAGTATTCCAACACGGTATTGAAGTGTTTTGGTTTTTGTTTAAAAGTGAAACCATGGTGCAATAATCTACTCATCAATGCAGGTGTATGTAGACTTTTTTGCCATAGCAATACTTTTATTAGGAGGAGCATTAGCATGTTATGGTGAGCAACTACATTTCAGTAGTCAGTTTTCTCTTGCGATTTCTGTATGTGGCATATTGCCTGTTGCTTTCTTTGATGTAATGCCCAAGTGCTCTCACCCTGTTGTATAGTGTGGCATAAGAAATGAAGATTCCTCGGAATGCTAATTGTAAAAATTAATCAATAGTGGGATACTTGTTTTCATTCATAATGCTTTTCATCAGTATTTTTCTTTCTTAGTTTTTTTCCCTGCATAGCTCTTGTATATTAGATTAAGATATGCCCTTTCTTTTTCTATTAGGATCTTATTATGTGACCTTATAATCTTATAAAATAAAACAATCTGAGAACTATATAATGACTTTATTGCATATTTTTCCACTTGTCCTAGGTATTTAGTTGTGTATAGTCTTGATCCTTTTTTATTAAATTAGCTTAATCTAATATTCCCTTGTCCATATTTGATCCTTTCTTTGAATTCTGAGCTCATGATTGAGTCATCAATCATGGGAATGGAGTTCAGGAATAAGAGAGGGTAGCATATCTCATGGCTTTTTGTCGACTAATGTTAACCGTCAGTGTTGATTTCTAGATATTCCTGGAGCTAGATGATGCATACCTGAAACAAACTCAGTGCTTTAGGGATAGAACATTGCACACCAAGAACATGTTCATAAAATCAGTTGGTGGAATTTAGAAACTAAAATGTTTGAGTGGGATTACCGAATACAAGATTAGGAATATGCCGCCTCATTTAATAAGATATAGCCAAAAAAATCAGAATATAGATAATTTAACAGTGAGAGGTATGGGTGATGCCGGGACGAGTGGTAGATCTATTAGCCTGCTCAAGATGTCAATCTGAGAGTGAATGCAGCAGAATATTATGAGAAATTAATCCAAACTGTTTAATGTGGTGCATTTGGCATGAAAGAAATTATTGAAGTGTCAAAGAGCTGACAAGGACATTGGAGGATATCAAAGCTTTATTCATCAACATGCTATACTTGTGGCTGGCTTCTGATTTAAGTTTCTCTAGCTTAAGTTCTGAGGACTTACTTGATCTTTTTACTTTCTGTAGTTAGGTATATCTGATGTATACTCCCATAGTACTTTGATAGTGCCTTTTTTATAATGAACTAAAATTTGCTCATAAAAAAAACAGTGGAAGGTATTATAGATCATTACTCACCAAGTGGGTTTGGATGTGGTTTTTGGCCTTAAGAGTCAGTAAGTATATATGAGTTAGGTTTGTTGATATGACAATTGAATAGTTGACATGGATGTGATGGCAATGATGACAAGACATCTAGTGCCTTACTTGGTGATGAATGATTTTGCTTTTTCATGAGTTACTATCTTCCAGCACAGGATTTTGGCAAGCACAAATGGTTGAAATGATACATATTGTGGATGGATGAATGGAAACCTTCTTTCCTTTTTAATGCAAATTAGTACTTGGTTTTTCCTTTTTCAAAAGAAGAACAACCTATTAAGCATCCGCATAAGATTAAAAAATGTTGCAATGATATTGCTCCCAATGAGGATGTCTGCAGCTGATAAATTTACATCACAATGGCAAATTACAAAGTTCAACTATGTTATCTTCCCATCAACATTTCTTAATACAATTTTTTACTTCACTACACAAAAGAACCAGTATGCAGGATGCGGTGATTTAGCGGCAAGGCTTAGTTTTAACTGACAATATGTCGTAGGACTAGCAGGGCACCTTGGCTCTCCGCTTAGTGTCCTATCAAAATGAAATTTTAGTTTTTGATGGCTGCCCTTTTCATTTTTAATCTTTTTTCTCTCCATTGTTGCTGATTTTCTTGACAATTTTCTTCTTAACTTTGTGCTTTGAGATTCATTCAGGACTTCTATTATGCTTGAAGATTAGCAAAGTTAGATCTGAGCAAGCTTCATCTGAAATGTGGAAGGTATCAAATCCGTTGGTGTTTCATGTATTGTTATCATTACTTTTGTGAGTACGATAGCCAATACTAGATAAGTTTCATCTGGTGGCTCCATCGTGGTATTACAAAAAGCCTGTTATTGACTTGTGTATTTAGGGTAATTTGTCTTTGTATAGTTATACTAGTATTCTTCTCTCTGCACAGTTTGCAGGTGTAGCTGTTGTTTCTGTGCTATGTTTCACTTCAAGTTCTTTGGTAGCTCTTTTAACTGATATTCCGGTACAGACTTGACTATTGCTCTAAATTCCTTCAATATTAAAAAAATTGCCAACTTGGTCTAATAACTTTCTCTAACTTTGTAATTTCATTATGGTTGCAGATGCTATATCACTGGTATCAACATCACGTAAATGTTGTTTGTGCGTCTCTTTTACTGATTGTTTATTATTTTATAGGTATGGTTCTAATTTTCCATCCCAGGCTTTATTTTACTTATAAAAAAAAAAATTCCATCCCAGGTTATCGATTTGGCTGAAAATGATGATGGGGCATTTTCAGAATTGGTTTATTTTGAACCTTTTCTGTTTTGTTCACATTATTACTAATCCTCCCATCTCTTCACATCTTATCTTGTTCTTCCTTTATTTCTTTTCTTGGTGGCATTCCCTCGATTTCTGCTACCTGCAACTATCCTGGTTGATTTTGCACTATGCTTTGCAGGAGGGTACAATTTCTCCATAACCCTATGGCAGATCTGACTTAGGGCTTGTTTGGAAATAGATCTCATTCCAAAATTTTCATCTCCCATCTCCTTCCCAAACATAATTCAAATACAAAATTTTCAAACTAATCATTACAATTTTCTCAAACTTTCAAACAAAAAATAAAAAATAATTCAACTTTTTCAAATTCTCAAACAAAAATAATATTATAAAACTATATTCGAACAATATTTTAATGTTATAATATTTTTTATTCAACTTTTTCTTTCCTTTCCCAAAACCCAAAAAAATATTCAATTCAAACTATCTCACTACTATTCACAAACTATCTTACTACTATTCACAAATGAGATGAAATGAGAAATCTGTGAATAATAGTGAGATAATTAGTGAATAGTAGTGAAATAGTTTGAGTTAAGATTTTTATGGAGTTTTGTAAAATGAGAAAGAAAAAGTTGAATAAAAATATTATTAGAATATAATTTTTTAATTGTTTTGAGATTTGAAAAAGTTGAATTGTTTTTTGTGTTTTGTTTGGAAGTTTGGAAAAATTGTAATGATTGGGTAATGATTAAATGAAAAATTTGAAAATTTGAAATTGAAAGATGTTTGTGTTTGAATGGTGTTTGGATGCTAAGATGAGATAGGATGAGATGGTTTTAACGGTTTGTGAAACCAAACTAGACTAAGTGTTCTTATATCTGCTTAAGGATGAGTCCTATATTTGCACTTATCAATTTCTAGAGTGGTCAAGGATTCAACCTATAGGGGTCAAATCAGCAATCTATAATTTAGCTAAGAGATAAGGCCGAAAACCAAGTTAAGAGATAAAGTCAAGAAGAGATAAGACAAGTTGACTCAGACTCATAAGAGGAAAGACACACTCCTAAAAGGAAAAAGATTCGTACTCTTAAAAGGAAAAGGCTTGACAAGGCAAGTTGGAGTCAATCACTCCAAGGAAATAGACCTCTATATAAGGAGGAGATCCCCCACAAATCGAATGAACTCTCCACAGGCTCTCCACAAAAGCTCCCTATGTACAAACTCCACCACACATAGCGACTCCAAAAGATCTTCTCTAAATCCCTCAATTATATTGTGAGATATGTGAACTATGAGAGATTGTAAAATCACCCATTATAGTGGATTTCGTCTCCAAACAACCTGTGGACGTAGGCATTATGCCGAACCACATAAATCTGTGTCTCTCTCTATTTATTTTTGTTCGCTTATTTATTATTTATTTTATAGATGAATGCCAAGAACACCGTATTGAAGCCCGAATCACCATCATGAGCCGGGGATAATCCTTTATTCCCTTGCAGTCTGTTGTGCAAATTAAGGAATTAACAGAACCCATTGGCATATTTGACTGTCCTCGATATGATATTAAAAAAAACTATGATTTATATGAAAATGTCCATCGATTGATTTTCTGTTCAAGAGAGTGACTTGTTTTTCAAGAGAAGATAGTGTTTTGAAGGAGCAGTATGTAAGAGTGAATGAGCGAAGGCTACCTTGGAGAGAGTTAAATATTTTCGTTGTGGAAGAGATCAGTTGCATCATCACGGGAGGAAAAAATTAAGTTGGTTGGAGATAGGAGTTCATAAGGTTTGTCGAATTGCAGGAGGTAAATCAGAGGCAGTGATCTGTATCTACTTTTGGAAAGATTGTGAATATTTACTTGTCTGCCAAAGAGGTATGTGAGGTGGGGAGTGATTACTTTTTTTTTTTCAGTAAAAAGTAAGTTTCATTAATATAAATGAGAATAGGCATAGCCCATGTACAGTGGAGAGTGATTACTTAGCCAGGTTTGTAGTGAATATGGAATCATTCAAAGGAATAGAGCATCAATGATGCTTGTGTAAACTTTAGATATACATAGTTGAGAACTTCAGCTCGTTCCTAGAAGATGTAAATTTCATCATTTATTAAGATAAAAAGCTAAAAGCTCTTGCAAAAATTAGCCCACAGATCCAAAGACCACACCTCACACTTATGTGTATCTTTATTGTTAATTTTTGGTAAGCCCTTGCGTATTTGGTTTAATTTATATTTTTTTCAATTCTTTTTTGCCTCAACCTCACACAATTGCTGTAAACACAAATAGCTCACATCTTATATTTTGAAGTTAAAAATAAGAAGGCTATTCTATTATTCTGGTTATGAAACTTGATTGAGTAGTTTTAATTGTATCTGGTTACATGCCAGTTGTTGCTCCAACACAAAAATAAGTAGTGCCGGGTGTTCTTTGGGCATCTGCTATAAATTTTAATTGGCCGAGTTTACGTGATTTCTTAGTATCTTTTTCTATTTCTAATTTGGTGTTCCTCTTGAATATGTACATGGGCAATGTCTACTTCTTTTGACGTTACCATTATGGCATTGTAGTGGACGAAATACGGTATTGTTGACAACATTTAAGCAGGGCATAACATGAACTTACTCCTCTATAGTAGGGATCAATCAATACAATCTTTCTGAAGAAGTAATGAACTTAACAGTAACTTATTGTATGAAGATCATGCTGTCAGGTTCATCAATACCCTCAGCCTTTATATTATGGATCATGAGAGAATTACCGCCATCAGTAGTAGCTAACATACGAGAAGCAAGTACAATAGCTTTCATTGCTGATAGTTCACTTTCAGTGCATCATCCTTGGTGCTGGACAGCTGCAACACAGAATCAGGTTTGCGCATCCTTTTTGCTGGTTCATTCATTAATGCAATGTATATGAACTAAATTTTTTATGACTACTGATGTGGAACTCTCAACCTTAACTACATTATTTGTGGGGTGCTTATCTTTTCAATGAGGACTCTCTCTCTCTCAAACATAAAGGGCACTAAATGGAAGAAACCAAGTTAGTCAGCATCATTGGTTGCTGATCCATAAATTCTTACTGGCCGCCCTTAAACAAAAAAGATTGGTTAGGATCATCTTGGACTAAATTAATGGTTAGTATTTCAAAAGGAAATAAAAATGAAATTGTAAATCATATTTGCAGTAGTCACATATACCTATTTAATTATGATTGAGTTTAGGATTTTCAATTAGCCAGTATCATCTGGTGGTGGCATAAAATTGAGGAGATAGATTTTTTTTTTTTTTTTTTATAAGTAAATAAGAATCTTTATTGAGTAGAATGAAACTAGGCAATGCCCAAGTACACAGGAAGTATACACAGTGAGACACCTAATTACATTCTATTAAACTAAAAAGAAGATAGGAACTCACAGACATTCTCACCCTTCAGTGCAATAGCAGAAAACCACTGTAAAAGAGAGAATATAAAAAAAAATTCAGATTTCCCCCATTGCACGCTCCTTGTTGTTAAAGCACCTATCATTCCTTTCTAACCATATACACCACATTAAGCACAAGTGTATCATTCGCCGCACTGCTGCCAGTTGAGCACTATTATGCCTCCTATTTCAACACGCTAGTAGTTCCACCACACTCTTAGGCATGACCCAACTCAGTCCAGCTCTATTGAGGATACCATCCCATGACTCTCCAGCCACCTCACAATGTAGAAGCAAATAATCTATCGATTCCCCATTCCTTTTACACATATAGCACCACTCCGTGACCACCATACCCCACTTTTTCAAATTGTCAACTGTCAAGATCTTCCCATCCGCAGCTGTCCAAGTAAAAAATGCAACTTTAGACGGCACTGAGACCTTCCAAATACTCTTCCACGGAAAGAATGTGGACGGCTAGCCTATCAAAGCCTTGTAGAAGGACTTAACTGTAAACTTTTTTCTCCCCATGCGAATTGACAACATACAGTCACATCCCCATTTCCTCCTAACTTTGCTGAATACAAGTAGCTGAAAAAATCTGTCATCTCATCAAGTTCCCAATCCTGAGCATTTCTAGTAAATGTGACATTCCAAGTAACCGTCCCGTTGGGACGACACAAAACATCTAAAACTGCAACTTGCTGATTTCCAGCCAAATTAAATGCAGTTGAAAAGGCAATAGAAAGAGGACTCTCCCCACTCCAAGCATCTAAACAGAAACGAGTTCTTGCTCCATCCCCCACCTCAAACCTAATATGTTTTTCAAAAGTGTTCCACCCCTTTCTAATAAATTTCCATAAACTTACTCCATAAGACTCTCTACCCTCCTTAGAACACCATCCTCCCCACTCACTACCATACTTATGATCAAGTGCAGTGGAACGTCACATTTAGCAGAGCGGCGCAAGACTGGGAAGTGGACATCTTTGAGGCTTTTTTCAGCTTTCTTTATTCTGTGAAGCCAAATAGTCAGCAAGTCGATAGGATGTGGTGGACTCCCGCGGGTAAGGGCATTTTCTCAATTCGATCCTTTTATAAGTCCCTTTCCCAAGCCGCCACCACCCTGTTCCCGTGGAGGAGAATTTAGAGAAATAAGGCGCCTCCGAAAGCGATCTTCTTTACTTGGACAGCAGCGTTGGGAAAGATTCTGACTACCGACAATCTGAGGAAGCGCCGATTAATTATACTAGACTGGTGTTGCATGTGCAAGAGATCTTGCAAGAAAGTGGAACACCTTTTGCTACGTTGCGAGACTACTAGAGCCTTGTGGGTCGAAGTCTTTAGCCGGATAGAGTTAGCCTTTGTTATGCCTACAACGGTGGTAGATCTATTGGCTAGCTGGACACTTCCGAGAGGAGCGCAACAAATCAAGGCAGTGTGGAATATGATCCCGATCTGTATTATGTGATGTATATGGCAAAAGCGCAACGATCGGACTTTTGAAAACAAAGAGCGGTTCCTGGAGGAACTTAGAACGCTATTTTTCCGTACTTTATTTCTATGGGCCATTGCTTTAGATTTTAATGGCCTGAATTTTCATGACTTTCTAGTTTCCCTTACTTCGACCTAGATAGGTTTCATCTCTTGTATACCATCTTGTGTACTTGGGCTTTGCCTATCTTTATTAATACATCTTTGATTACTTATCAAAAAAAAAAAAAATACTTCCCTCCAAAACGAATTCCTCTCCATATTAAGTTCCTCACCCTTTGAGGAGATAGTTAAAACAGTATGTGATGGTGGAATCCAAAACAAATGATAATATTTTCTTCTAGACAAGATTGAATATATTGAGTTAGAAGCAGAAACAACAGTCAGATGAAATGGCATCTATATCAGAGTGGATTAGTGTTAAAGCAAGATAAAACGTGGAAACATGAGAAGGAACCAGTAAAGAGTGATTGGTTTCCAATATTTTACACTGCAGTGATTATGCAACAACACTACTTGGAGTCAAGTTGTAAGCTATAGATATAATGGTTGCCAAAAGACATCTGAATCAATGACAAAAATCCATTTGACTTGCTGCCAAGGTCTACAAATGAAGCCGTATTTCTACTAAAAGCATTGCAGTTATTTAGGGAAAAGACACAAATCTAGACTAACGCTCATGATCCCAAACATGGTGTTTCTAACAAGCTTGGTTCTATACTTGACAGTTAAGATGCAGCACGTTGGTTGATTATTTTCTTACAAGTTTGCCTGAAGTAATAGACCTGTATTCCTTTTGTATTATGCATTGGTGCAGTACATATCTCGTATTCTTTGGTGCCTATTAGGAGCTTTTTCCAATATGATGCGTTGGTCCGGAAAGGTAGGAGGTTGGGAAGGAAAAGGGAGAGAAGCTTTTTGAGACCGTTCTTATTAACTGTGAAATACTATTTTGCATGTTTTGGTCTAGTCATTTAGATGTATGCATGGACCAGAAACAAGATTTTCTTTTTTCTCCCCTCCATTTATGTATGTATGCAATGCATTTATGTGTAAGATCACGAGTACAAGGCTTTTCTCCACCATTTGTGATTTTTTAGGTTTGCCCGTGCAGATATCAAGAGCCAGTCCTATATAATTGACTTTCTGAATGCAAATGACTGACATTTCTGAATGGAGAATGGTGTGAATGTGACACTGAGATGGTATTAAAATAGACTGCTGAGTTACATCCTTTGATGGCAGTCGGAATTCGACCTCAAGGTTGCCGATTGCCGCAGTTTTGACATTATTGGCATGTACTGACAGTATGTTGTCAAAATGTATATAGTGACAGTATCCTAATCGAGGGATTTTCTACTTCTCCAGTTACAAAATTTTTTTTAAATGCTGATTTTTCCTAATGAGGGAATCCATCGTCTTTGTTTGATTTTCCTATATTTTGTTGTTTCATGGACCTTGCTTTATAAACTGATTTGTGCTCCTTGCAAAACTTGGACAAAACATGGACTTGGTTTACATTTTTTTTTTTTTTTTTGAAACCTGGACTTGGTTTTGGTTTACATTGATTGCAAATGAGGTTCTCAACTTTACGTTGGGCCCCCTGCATTTATAATGAAGGTTTTTTACTTCTCCCAAAACAAAATGCATTCCATTTTCCTAAGGGAAAAAAAATAAAAGATTAATTACAAATTCGGTTTTCACAATTTGGTAAATGAGGTCTACATTTTCAACTTGCGTAAAATTGATCCTAAATTCTACTCTAAGCTGGGTTATATAACGAGTGCTTATATAACATAATTTAATTTAGAAGATAAATTTTAAAATTTAAATTTTACTAATCAAATCTCACCATATAGATGGTTTGCTTTAAACACCAGCTTAAAAATAGAATAACTCAAAACTTAAAAAAACTCACAATTAAGTATATTCATATAATCCTTTGCGATAGTATAAAATCCAAAGACTACAACAGAGCTGATAATTCGCCTCTCCTAACAGGTTAACTGTAATGCACCGCAGATGTAGGGGAGATGGTACCTGCATTTCCAAAAGTTTTCAATGAGTATATCGATTGTTAATTTTAGCCTATTATCCACAATCAATTTTATACTTAATGTTGAAAGAAAATGAACTCCAATTAAAAAAAACGTATTTTTAAATCTTATCCTCCTTTTTTCACAAAAGATTCTCAAGAGACGTGAAACACAACCCATGCCAAGCGCACAAAAAATGTGCAACATGCATTTGACAAATCAACTTCCCGGTTAGGAAAGAAAAAGAAAAATAACCTTTATGACACATAAGAAAGTCGCCTAAATCTTAGAAGTGCTTACATGGTTCATGTGATTAACAAGAAAAAATGTGCTAGGCACCAAACAGAACTAACTCAATAGTATCAGATCACTGAAAGCAGCTACCAAAAGCCTGCAACATGCAATTGACAAATTAATTTCTCAGGTTAGGAAAGATAAAGAAAATAAAGTGAGATTGGAACAAACAAACGGTGAGAAACCATGCAGGTTCTTCACGATCTCCATTTGCTACTAAACCATTAAAACTTTTATTTCCATTTAAGTCCTAATGGCTTTAGAAATTGATAACTTTAAACTTTGCAGGGCTTCACGTTACGACCACTGGGAAGGTAATGGCATTGGCCATTTTTCTTGGATCCTGAACATAATAATCATAAAAATTCTAAATATTAGAGATTTACAATGCAAAGCAATCTCTATATACGTTTATCCTTCCAACCTTCCAGTTTGGTTTTAAATAAACTTCACAAAATGTAGAAATTATTGCCCCTTCCTTTCCTCACATCATTTTCTGTACTCTAACCACTATTCTATTAAAAGCCAGAACTAACATAATTTTCTCTTCATAAAAAGAGAATTTGGTTTTGTAAAACAAAGATCTAATGCTTTTATAGAAAAAGCAAATTGTATTAACATTATGAAGTGTGTGATATGATAGAAGACAGAAAAAGGCTTTCCATACTTTGCCTAACTGCAACTAAAACATTGGCTTCTTTCATCATAAAACCAAAGACTCTGACATTGACAATCCCTCACAGAAAGATTGTTGTTTTTCTTTTTTTGCTAAACGAAACATTGTTGTTCTACACCCTGTTAAATAAAGGAATATCAACAACTAGAACTGTAGGCGTCAAGAGAGGTTTTAAGAAGCAAGCAAGAACGTGTAAGACGATGTCTGCATATACAGTCAAACTAAAAAACTAAAAGCATTTTACTTATAATTACTTGTGAAGATTTTTTTATTTTTTATTTTTTGTTTATACTTTAAAAAAAAAAAGACTTTTTTTTTTGTTAATAGTTACTTGTGAGGAAGATAAGCTTTTATATCTATCTATAGAACAATAACTGCAACTGCACCTTTTACGATAAGGCCTCATAATTAAGCACATGAGCCCTGACAATGAAGGTTAGAGAAATACATGCATTCCTAAATGGTGGTTCAAAAGCATGATTGCTTATAAAGAGTACCTTAGAGATCTGGATTCTTCATTCCGCTCTGTCCCAAGAAACCAAATTCTTTAGGTGGCCATATCTACAGACAAAGTGAGCAGAGATCTAAAAAAAGAAAACCCTTGCAACCATAGAATTGGAATGGTAAAATCTAAGAAAAGATAGCTCTTCCGCACAATATTATGTCTTTTTGGCAGCCTCAACTTACAACACGAAAGTCCCAGAGGTCATCACATGGGCCTCAGCTTCTAAAATCTAGCAAGAGATAGTTTCAGTCACTCAACTAAGATGATATCCTAATTGCATCGATAGCCATCATGCTTTCAGGATCTCTAATATAGGTTATAACCAGTGGCTTTTGTCATTTGCTGTCAACCTTATGCAATCATCCTCTTAGGTTACACCTTTATAAAACAAGGCTTTGATAATTTTTCTTGTTTTCATTATGTGAAGAAGTCAAGACTTCACTTCTGCCCTACAATTGTTAAATCACAAATAAGATGATTTAGAAAAGCTGATCGGTACTTAAACGTGAGAATTACACCATAATTTACTTTGCACTTCATATAGATATCGTATTGAAGAGCGCATGTTACATAACTACCTTGAATAGGCGATATAGCACTTCCTTTCAGTTGATGCCACCTCATCCTATAAGACTTATATCAAGCTTGAAGTCTGTTCATGAACTTCTAAATATACAGGGAATTTATAACCTTTGCATAGTTCTCCTGTAATGCCTCATCCATCTCAATTGGCTACCCTTATTTTATAGAACATACGAACTAATACCTTGGATTTAGAATGAGGGTGGTGAATGAAACCCCGCGTTGCCTGAAAGGCAGAAGTTTGACAAAAGTGTTGATTTTTGTTTCATTCTAGCGGGAATGATCGGGTGGTGAAAGAAACCCCACGTTGTTTGAGAGGGCAAAAGCTCTTACCAAAGTTTTGATTTACGTTCCGTTCTGGGGAATGGCCGGAATTTTCTGTGCTGGATCAGTAACTGGTGCAGTTTAAATAGATGTTCCATTCCGGGTCAAATTCCATTACATTCCGGCCGAATTCCGGTGTTTCGGCTGGAATATGTGTTTCAGTCCAGAATTAATGTGTATGGCAATTTGGTAAATTTTTTGAAATAGTAGGGACGAACTTGTAAGTTTCTTATTTCTTTTTCTCCTTTTCCCTGTGAGCCTGCGATGAAGGCAAATCAATTTCACTTTCCCCCAATTTCCTAATCCCTAATTTCTCTCCTACCCTACGCCAGAAACCTTCCGGCCACAACAACTCATTGACTCAGTCCACTCTGTCACAGCTCCTCTTGCTCCACTGTAGGTCATCATCGATCTCCATTCTGCCGATTCCTCTCTCTCTCTCTCTCTCTCTCTTTCGTTTTTTGCAAGCATACAATGTCTATTTTCATTTACAAAGCTAATTTCTAACTTTAAGGCGTTCTTCCTTCTCATTCAACCCCCTTACATTCCATGAAATGATTTTTCCATTGCCCTTCCCTTCAATCTTCCAGGGTTTGAGCTTTTCTCTCTTGCTCCATCATTTACTACCTAGTCAAGTCTTTTTTAGTTCTCTAGCTCTCTTCTTAGCTGATGTGAGCTCCCCAGGTGAGGCAGAACGGGTCTATCCAGCCTTTATGGCTGCAAGGAGAGCTATGACTTGGTCCTCGAAGCCGTCACATAAGATTCCCATGCAGTGTTGAACCTCCTTTGCTTTGTGTAAGACCCAATATGAAATTTGGATGCTACTGTTTTTGCTTGTATGTAGGGAAAACAGTGGAGTTGGTTCCCAACATACATCTTCACTTACCAAGGGGCTCACTTGTACCACACCCACTCTGTCCGAGACAAGGCCCAACACTTGGAAATACTCCCCTCAAGTCCATCCAAGTCAAACACAACCATCACAGCCTTTGT
This sequence comes from Juglans regia, assembly GCF_001411555.2. Taxonomy (NCBI): domain Eukaryota; kingdom Viridiplantae; phylum Streptophyta; class Magnoliopsida; order Fagales; family Juglandaceae; genus Juglans; species Juglans regia. The sequence goes on from NC_049903.1 coordinate 12,280,821, forward strand.
AATTTCCATTACCACTGTGTCATACTCTTCATGACTGACTCTCCTCTGTTTGATCAATTCCTGGGCACAAAAGACCTCCCATTTCCAACGATGACATATTGGAGTGGTACAAAGGTGTTCCCATCAGTTTGGAGAGTCCAACCGACAATTCTGTGTTTAAAACAAGCCAGGTGTCCATTGTGGTTTTCATTGGCATCGCCGTCGCCCCCACATCAGCTGGGATACTGGCCATTGGCTCACCTTCCTTCATCAGTCGGTTCTATGATGTCCTTGTCCGGTATTATCATTGGTTCCGATGAGTTTTCAACATCGGATTTGCGTTTTACGGCCATAACATTTGTCATCAGTGTTATCACCGTCAAAGCATCCATAGGGGTGCCAGCCACTTGCTCACGGTGTTCTGGCGATGATTATTGTGCATTCCCCTCCCAGAGAGTTATCAACACTGAAGACTTTCCAGAGGACGACCCGGTTTCGAGCTGTGTGAACCCAAGTTTGACCCGCCAACTTCAGATTGGTATATGGACTTTTTGTTTCCCTTTCTCGGCCCATGAATAACGGGGCCCATTTGAATTCATTTTTACTCCCAAGCCCAGTTTTGAGTCCAAAGAGCCAGAACCATTAAATTGCCCTGTTTGCTTTTGGGCCACGGCCATTCCATGGCCCAGTTTGTCGTCCACTCTCCTTATAAGCCTATTCACTGCCTCTCTCACTTCCAGCAGTTGCTTTTTCAAAGAGTTAAGGCCCTTGGACACACTCCTGCACAGCCGGCAGTTGCGATTTTCATGTTTGCCTTGGAGCTTTGAACCACGTCCGATTCAAAATATGTCCTTTTTGGGTGTTGTGTACTCTTTCCAACAGATACAACCCCACCCTCCATATTTCCATTTTTGCCCCTATTTCGACGTTGCACCCATGTCAAATCTTCCAGCACCGACTTGTTTGATCTTCCTGCAACCATGCTCTCCCCTACTATTGGAAGCTTTTCTTTATCATCTTCTCTTATTAGTAGTGCTCTTCCTTCTTTTTCTCCCTCTCCTCTGTTTGGCACACCTAAAATACTATTTTCTTGGGCTCTGTCACATAGCTCCCTAAGCTCCAAGGCCATATTCCTCCATACCTTCCCTTCCACTTCTTCATGGATCATAAGGATGGCTCGTTTTCCAACCCCCATTGTATTCTATTACTACCAAATACCTCCCATATTCATTAGAGCTACGTTATGCTATAAAGGCTCTACTGCCATCATGAGAGGTTCTTATAAACTCCTTCTCATCAAACCGGGAGCACTCCTCTAATGTCTTTACTACCCATTTCACAGTGAAAGTACCCCAATACAAGCTCCTCCATCACCTTTTTGCCTCTCTCTACAATGCACACCCATCGACCACTTACACCGATAGTTCAAAAAATTTTGCTTCTAAGAGGATCAACTTTGATTGTCTCATCCTTAAAAGATGACACCCCTTAATGCTAAGAAAATTACTAACACCAGCAAGAATCATTGAGAAAGGACAGTCGTACGGAGAGAAAACTCAAACTTGGAAAACTCAATTTTAACATTTTTACTTATGTGCGACTTTTATTTTGGCAGAAACATAAAAAAGGGAAGAGATTTTTTGGATCCAATCAACCTTGAAAATATCAACTTGATGGAGGAATGGGTGGGTGAAGAATCAGAACTTATTGATGGCGAAGACTTGGCTTGGGCAAATCTTGAGGAGCCATTAGGCTCAATAAATTTTGGAAGATGATGATAATGTTGGTCTTGATGTTGATGATGATGGTGGTGATTGTGACAAACATATTTTGATTAATGTTTTGAATTTTGATCCTTATTGTTTTTTAGATGAGGATGAGTGATTATATTTTTTAACAGTTAGATTTGAAACTTATAAGTATTATTGAGTTTTTCACTTTCAGATATGCATGTTTTTAAAACTTGTATTGAGAAGTATTATTGAGTTTTTTAGGTATGTATATTTTTTAGACTTGGATTGATGTTATTTTGGAACAAAATTTTTCTATATATATATATATATATAATTTTTTATATATATAATTTATCCACATAACGACTATCTCGAAACGTACCGTTATCGAAATATTCTGTTTCAGTACCTCAACCGAAACTATCACCGGAACGGAATTCAAAATTTTGGTTCTTACAGCTTATAATAGTATCAGCCAACTTGAAACAACCCGATCCTAAGATTAGGATATAAGATAGGTTTTATGTATTTTTCATAACTATAAATATTCTATTATTATTATTATCAAATTTTACGTCCCACTAGAATTTTAGTTTGAATTTAAATCTTAGTTCTTCCTATCTCCACCGAACCCCATCTCTTGATTTTTTATGATCCTAACCTCATCCTCATCCTTATCCCCTAATTTGGTAAATCCAAATCGGAACCAACTCTAAAATCCTATCAGCAAACGTTCCTTTTCCCATCGTCTATAAATCCCACGAAAACCCTTTGCTTTAAACACACGAAAATACGAAGAAACTCACATGCCCATAAGCCTTTTACTCTGTCCAGCAGCCACCGCCGCAGACCACCCTTTCCCCAGCCACCCAGAGCTGCCGCACGTCAGCTCCTCCTCTCAAGCCCATTTTCAGCTTCACCGTCGTTGGTCTCCACTGATCTATCGCATCAATTTCCTCTCACGGTGAGTTGGTTTCTCCCTGTCGCGTGATACCTTTCTTCTTCAATGAAACTTTTCATTTCTGCGTTAACAGATTTCCAGATTTGCTTTTCATTAAAGCTTTGCATGTTTGTTTTTCATTGAATTTACAAAACTGCCCTTTAAACATTCCAAGATAGCTTTCAGTAGAAATCTCTAGAAGCCTTGATTAGGTGCAATTCCAATTCAGCCCTTAAAGTTTTAAACACATGTTTTAAGTTCACATAAAGTTTTGTGAAGTGGGCTTGAGTTGTGTTATTACGTGGGCTCTACCTTTATGATAATTTTATCCTAAAGTTTAGTAGTTTTATGGGCTGCACTCTGATGTTGGACTTAATATTTTAAAGATGGATTTTTACTTAAATAAATATATTAGTCCTAGACTTATTTTATAAGAAAGTGTTTAAAGAATTGAAAATATATTTTAAAGTATACTATTGAGCCTAATATTTTAGTTAATATTTCCTTTGTCGATTTAGTAGGATTTTAATAAAATTATTATGTTATTGTTTTAATAGAAAAATAAAGAAATATGTTAAGAATAATTAAATGATATTAATATTTATTAGATTTCTTATAAGATTTAATAATTATGTTAAGCAATGAAACTTTTTAAGAATGGAGGTTTTTATGACTTATTTAAAATAGACCATGTACTCTACTAAATTATAATATGTATTAGTATTTAAGTAATTTTAAAATATCAGGATTTATCGATTATGGTGTTAAACAAGAGATTTACTTGACTATCTTTTAGATTGTGAATTTAATTAAGTAGGATATTAGTACATTTTGTTCCCAAACAGATTTAGTTATGGTTAATATTGCGTATAGGTGACGAGTTACAAAGTGATATTCAAGAAGTGCAGCGAGATAAGTAATTTGATCATAAATTAGGATCATCATAGTTTAGCTTATAAATAAGTATTATTCAAGCCAGTTCATTTCCAGCCAATTATTTATGCACCACTCACATCATATGCAAACATGTCATCCAGCATAACATACGATTTTTTCATTCCGCATCATGTTTAAATTCAGAAATTATGATTATGTAAGTAATATGTCATGCATCTCATATGTATAAGACACGTAAGCCATATTAGATTCAAGTGCAAAATAAGATCAGATCAGTTAATAAGATGACCATTCAGATGCATGGTACTAATGCAGTTCAGTTTCAGGGTGGATGTGCAAGCCACGAACTCAATCGTGGTCCACCATAGTATGTCAGAATACTATCAGCGGCTCCCCTTGCTGCAGCGGGACGTGGGGTCAGTGCACAACCTCACACACAGGGTTAAGTGTGTTGGCCAGTCAGATCAATCAGTTAAATCAGTCAGATCAATCATTTAATTCAGATAAATCAAGCCATGCATAGTATGAACAATCATGATTTTAAGCTCTCAGCATGAAAACTTTTATGAAAACCTTATGTTTATTATGTTTACGTTGTGATGGATTTCTTGCTGAGTCTTAAACTCATTTTAGTTTGTTTTCATTTTTTAACCACCCAGATGAGGATGATGAATACGAGCAGACAAGCCAGGATTTGAGAGAGTCGTTGATTTAGTTTCAGACCTTCTAGAATAAGACATATTTTTATGACATAAATTTTATTCAGTTTATTCATTTAAGATTTTGGAAGACAATTTATTAGACAGTTTTTCTACAAAATAAATTCTATTTTCATTTATGAAATATGAGATCTCTTGTCGGGTTTATTTTATGAAAAAAACGTGACACTCCTAGCCTACAGGAATGGGGTGTTACACAACTCCAAACAAAAGTGTGGGACTTGAGTAGTACAACCTACAAAAAAGAGAAGACCTAACGAGAACTTTTTTTTTTTTATGTCAGGGAACCTCTCCAAGGCAAGGCCCTTCAGACCCACCCCTGCTGAGTAAACCTCAGTCCTGTGCACCGCACCCTCGGAAGTTTCCCTACACATAACTGGTTAAATCGATAGCTTTTCACTAGGGGCATGGCTCCAAAGAATTGTTTGCACTCATGAGGTGTTGAACCTTGGACCTTGAAGGGAGTGATACCCCAAGACCAAGGCGTTCACAACTTGGGCCAACCCCTTGGGTGATATCCTAATGAGAAAATCAAGGCTTTAATAAGGGAGAATACGATACTCAAGATTTAGTAGGGGAGGATGGTAAATGAGATCTGACATTTGGAATGGAGAAGTTCTTGTGACTTATAACAATGCATTATCTGTGTTCAATTCTTTTAAGGAAATACGTCTGCTTCCACGGCCTATGATTCGAGCTTTTTATGACTGGAAGCCACCTCCCACAGATTGGTTAAAAGTCAATGTTGATGGTGCTGTTTTTGGGGATATTCACAAAGCTGGTGTGGGTTTGGTGCTTCGAAATGATAAGGGTGAAGTTCTTTGGGCAGCTACCAAGATTGACGAGGAAGGGATTAATGTGGAAGCTATTGAACTACTAGCTATACTTCGAGCCTTACAACTGTGTGTGGGTATGGGAATTAACAAGTTAGTAGTGGAGTTAGATTGTTTGATGGCAGTGCAAGTGTTGAATGCAGAACTTGAAGTTGCAGCTATGCTGGAGGCTCTGGTACTTGAAATTAGGAAGCTTCAGGCTTTATATACCGAATGCCAAATACAACATGTTTATAGAGAAGGAAATGGGGTAGCCCACAAGCTTGCCCATTATGCATGGACTGTTGAGAGTATCACAATGTGGTTTGATTGTTTTCCAGACTTTCTTTCTCAAGTCATTTGGCTTGATAAATGTCTATAAACTCTATTCTTTTAATGAAATGTTTGTTCCCTATCAAAAAAAAAAAAAATTGTAATATTGACTAATCCTTTTGGTGTATAAGACTAGATGTGGTCTTCCACAAAAGACAATTCTTATGCTATACAAACAGATACATACATGCATTCCTACTTACATACAAAAAAAACATGCATGCATGCGTTGATAGAGATATATATACAAGGATATGCATGCACATGCAAACATTATCCTTTCATTCCCTTTAACTAGTAATCAGCAATAATAAACAAATTAAATGCACTCTCTAATTACAAACATCCTGCTTAAGCACCGCATGCAATCCGATGTAACAAAAAAGAGTCTTCAATGTGCATTAGTTGGCCATTAGTTTTTAATACTACATTCATGCTTGAGCTTCTACTTAAGAAATGTTTCCTATATTTTGAATTTAAGCCAACCTATCCTGAAGCCCTACAATGTACATCTTCAGACTGCCAATTCAATATGTATTCTAATTTTGTCAACTAGAACTGAATCTTCCATGATTTATTCCTTGTAAATTCATTGAAAACCAAGGCAGAGGATTATACCCAAACTCAGAACCAAATTGGCACAGAACCAAATTGGTAAGTTACTTGAGCTACGCTATTCAATATGTCACTGAATGAAAAGGGGAATGAAAGTCCATGACTCTTCCTGTACAAAGAAAATAAATAAGACCATGCTGACCATCTGTTATTTTGTTTCATTTTTGTGGCTGGAGTGAATTATACTAATTAAAGCTTCAATTCAACACAAAAGGGTCTACAGTAAGAAAATACACCTTGCAAAATGCTTTGCCTTCAAGTAGGCTATAAGGAACAGGCCCAACTTGTCTTGAATCTCTTGAGGCGTAGATGTTGTCTCCTTCAATCCAAACGTGTCCCTTTGGAACCTATAGAGAGATAGGAAGATGAGCAACACTATCATAACAAAGCACAACCTATTAGCTCAACAAGAATATACGCCCCTTATGAGCAAATAATAATAATAGCAATAAATTAGGAATAAAAATCACAATCTCTTTACCGGTGAAGTAAAAGTCAGAAAAATACATAAAATAGAAAAGAAAAAAGTGGAAACCTCCCAAACCATTAAGGCAACAAAAAAGAAACCATTTGTTTTTATAGGCAATCAAGAGTTTTATTCATAAGAAGAAGGAGGGATAGCCCAAGTACAAAGGAAGTATACAAGGGATGAGAAGTACCCAACTAGGGTATACACGAGAAATACCAGCCTTAAAACCCCATTCACCGAATGATTATCCCAGACAAAACAGGACATATCCAATCTTCAAAATCACTAGCGGAAGAGATCAAACCCATCAAACAGAAAACCATACCTGGCAAAACAAAACCCAAGAAAATAAATGGAAAAAGAAAAAGGTACATTGATCATACCACGACAGTGTCGCACCTAGAACTGTTCTTGGGGTCGACAACGTACGTGACAGAATCACCCTCCATTCCCAGCAAGCGCTTAACTATCAACTTCCGAGGATCTTCAGGGGACCGTACGAGGACGACATCTCCAGGTCGCACCTTGTCGAAACGGGTGGAGAGCCGCTCGGCAAGGAACAGATCACCGGTAAGATTGAAGGTCGGGAGCATGCTGGGACCGTAGGCCTGCAGGCACAAGATCATCCATCATTTCAATACTTCTGGTCCGTTTTGGTTGCCACAAAGAGGGAACAGGTTGTTTTTACTTACAAGGGCGGCAGTACAGAGGTAAGTGTTGGTAACGTGAAGGCCGCAGAGGAAGTTCGCCACCGCCATGGTTCGATGCCATGCTTCTCTTACTATACTCCTATGGTGCCACAGCTTCCTCAACACCATCTCTCTCTCCCTCTCTCTCTCTCTCTGGAAAAAAGCTTTGTAATTAGGTTGTGACCGAAACTTGCGGTAGCTATTGGACTAATGGGCATTCGTTTCTTTAAATTTATATCTAAAATTTGATGAATTACGTATTAAAACTTCTATAAAATTAATCTTTGAATTATTTAAAATAATAATATAATATTATTTTTTTAAAATAATATTTTTAATTTATTTTTTTATATTTATATGTTAATTAATAATTTAATTTAATACTTAAATTATTATTTTTCAATTTAAATATATTGTGACTTAAAATTAATAAATAATAATTTAAATAAATAAAATAATTATTATAGAGTATGAACAGTTAATCTTTAAATTTAGAGATAAACTTCAATATATTGTAGTTCTAAATTAGAGATTTTAGTATATGTTAAATTTAATACAGTGATTTTAAATATAAATTTATCAAATTTTAAAGATGACACTCATTCAATGAGTCTAATGTCAATGCTTTAAGGTAACAACTACATCATGCTTAAAAGGCCCCGATTGGGCTTTAGCAGGAGATCTTTGTGGGCTCAGTCTTGTTGAAACCAGGGAACCAAAAACGCAAGAGATTTTCCCCTCATGTTTCAAAAGGGTGAAAAAGCCGTAAGAGCAGCCAACAAAACCATAAACCGAAGCTGTGCATTTTGTTCCCACCGACGTGAAGCAAAGCTGTGAACTTTCAACCTCACGTAAAGGACCACATCTACTTTGCATTTGGAAAATTTTTTGTATTTGCATTTTCAAAATTTTTGTGCATTTTTGTATCTACTTTGCATTTGCATTTCTAAATTTTTGTACATTTATCTGTTTGTGTTTGTATTTGAATTGAAGACATCTATCTGTGGTTAACGAAATTTCTATCACTACAACGGAATAGCAGTGAAATCACAAATCGATTTCACATAAAATGATCTCAGTTCAATCTAAATACAAGAGTTCACAAATGGGCAAATAAATTACCTCACAAATAAAGATCTACGGAAATCAAGTGATTCAAATACTACCTCAACAAGTATGAAAATAAAATTCAAAATGGAGCTTTGTACCCAGATTACTCCAGACTAAAGAAGTCTTCGTCGGGTGAGCTAGCCTTGAGTGATAGGTTTATTTGGTTTGAAGAATGAAAGCGGTAGAGTGAGGAAGTCACTGTCCAACGGAAGGTGAGAGCAGAGCTGTTTTAATAGTTAAATAAAATATTATTTTTATTTTAAAAATTAAAAAAATTAAATTATTTATTATATTTTATAGCATTGTTCATCCAGATTCCGGATGATAAACGAATATACCCAATCCAGAATCCGGACTTCAAATGGAAAACTAAATATTATGTAAAAAATAATTAAAGTTAAAACAATTAATTAACTTTTTTACTAAATGCATCTAAAAAAAAATTCAATATTTATATTCTATTATAAAAGAGGCTATAAATGTATGGACAATAGATTTTCTCCAAATTTCATTTTTCAATTTTGTCCCTCTTCATTTCTGCTTTTCTCATTTTGTCCTTGATATTGGTTTTGTTTTATTCACAAATTTACATTTTTGTCCCTTTGTTTTATTAGAAAATCTACATCTTTGCCCCTGTTTGGTTGGCTGTAGCATGTCGTCTATTATTTATGAACAGTCGTTTTCTCCAAATTTCGTTTCCAATTTTCTCCCTCTGCATTTCTCATTTTCCTTTTTTGTCCTTCTGATTGGCTTTGTTCACTTCACATGTTTATATTTTTACCCTCGTTTGACTCGTGAATTCTATTTTGGGTCTTTTCAGACCACACACAAAAAACCCTATCCATCATTCTCGGCTCCCTCTTCCTCCCCGAGTTTTCTCTCTCAATTGATACCCCCTCTCTTTTCTCTCTCTCCGCCTCATGGTGCTTGCAACCGTCAGCAACAGCGGAGCACGCCAGGCAACAGCTCTCTGTGGATCTCTCCTACGTTCCCCCTTGCAGCCGACGTGTAGTCACCTTAAGGAAGACCCATTGCTGCCAAGTTGCCAACCACTGTATGTAGCAGATCCAGCCTCCGGTTCCACCTCGAACCACCCACATAGCAAGTTTCACCATGAGATCCAGCTCCCAACGCCCTTCTCTCTCGCTCTATGTTTCTCCAGCCCTTCTCTCTCGCTCTATGTTTCTCCATTTCTCTCATTTCTCGGTTGCCACCCACGCCACCAACCACCAAGGATGGTCCAAACCTCATGGTCGGCCACCACTTATTAAATGAGTTCTACATCCCTCCTCCTCCACTCTCTAACACCTCCACTTCTTCTTTTTCACAGCCGATTAAAACCTCGGATGGAACCAGTTCAAGGTACCATATTCGCCCCATTCAATTTAAACCCGCAATATGTATATATTATTCTATTAAAATTCTCTTTTTTTTTTACATTTAATTTTAGTTATTCTTTTTATTTTTTTCAAGTTGTGGGAGCTTTTTGGGTTATTGTTTTGTTTAGAGGAAATTTGGTTTTCGAGGAGATGCTATGAATGTTTGCTTTATTTTAATCGATTTGAGAATGAAGGGAAAAATGGGAAAAAGAATTTAGGGCCTTGTGCATTCTGTTGGCTTTGTTTTTAAGATAAATTATTTTATACAATTTGGTTGTGTACTTGTTTATGGTGAATATGAGCTATTATTTTGTTGGATACCCAATAGTTAACGACTAAAGATATTGTACGCATTGTTCTTAGGGAGGATGCGAAGCATTCATTAGGGATATTGGTGTTTATATTGCTTCTTACTTGAGAAAAGAATGAACTTTACAAGATGAAGCTAATTCCAATATAAAACCATTGATTCTTTTTGGTGACTTATTGGTGTAAGAAGGTTGACGCTTCAATTATGAAAAGCAATAAGAAATGAAACCATAAAACCAATAAAATTTATCTTTCCCCCTTAGCTACCAAGTGGTGGGTTTTGCAGTGAGGGAGTTTGTTCCTTAGTTTTGTCTAAAATTCATATGCTTTTGTGGTCTAAATATTAGGTGTGAGTTCGGTCCGGTCCGGTCCGGTCTTGAGTCATTTTGTGGACCGGAGAATTGTCCACCCTAGACCGGACCGAGTCACATATAGGACCAGTCCGGTCCGGTCCGGTCCATTTCGGTTCAGTCCAGTCTAGGGTCAGTCCAGTCAGTCTGGACATGCCTAAAATGGGTCATTCAGCCCATCTAAATCTGATTTTTTTTTTGCCCAATTTCAATTTTTTTCGGCCCACTTCAAATTTTGTACATTTTTTTTAGATAAAACTACTAAAAAAAGCTTGATCTTGAAAAATACAATGACAAAAAAAAAAAAAATAATCTATATAAAAAACTAAAAAAACCCAAAAAAAAAAATCCAAAAGTTATTACAAATTACAAATTATAATCGAAAACTTAACAACCTAAGTACTTAACATATAATGGGTAATTTACAAGGCCACTAGCCCATTGCCAACAGATTGCCCATAGGCCACAAAGGATAATATCTTCCTGATAGTACAATAGCTTTCCTCAAGACACTTGTATGCAACTTCAAGTTCAGCATATGTATTCCGCTCACTAGGGTGCAAGGTCGAAAGAGATGCTTTAAGATTATATGGAAGCTGCATGTTACAATCTTAATCAGCCAATATATGGAAGCTGCATGTCACTTCATTATAATAAATTTTAATTTTATAAAATTACCCTTCATTTAATATGAAATTATAAAATAATTATAAAACAGTCGTAAGTATTTTTTTAATTTTTTATTGGTAAAACAGTCGTAAGTATATATATCATTTCCCATGAAACTAATATATGTTAAAAACTAACCTGTCATGTAGATCCTAAAAAGATAGAGGCCATGAAGTTGAGATATCCATTAATGTAGAAAATTAATAAAGTTATAACTTATTATAATGAAGTTGAGATATCCACAAAAGCATACTTCCATGAATCCATCTAAAGGAAGAACATGATAGAACAAGTTTCGATAGTTATGACTTTATAAATTTAGTTGTAAATAGTTGACCGTGTAGACAATTTAAAGTAGCTAAAATCTGATAAAATACCACATGAAGATCAGGAAATAATTTAAGAGCCTAGCTTACCAACAATCTTCTCACATCTTTAGTCTTTAATCAACATTGGGTGTAGGACTAGGGCCAATAGGCATTGAATTTGACGCCTCCACTGAATCAGCAAAGTTCAAGTCCCCAACAAGTTCTATTCATAAAAATTTTAAACAAAACAAGTGAAATAAAATTACATAATAATGATAACATAGAAGATAAAATAAAATAAACCACAAAAGATATCGAAGGTAATTTTATTACATACCCATATCTAGTTGCTTCTCAAATTCCTCCACTTCATCCATTAAAGTCCTAAGGCTTATTGGACTAGAAGAAGAACGAAACCAGTTTTGTGCACATATGAGACACTCAACACTCATTGGATTTAAACTACTTCGAAAAGGGTCAAGTACACGACCTGCAGTGCTAAATGTAGATTCAGAGGCCACAGTAGATACCGGTATTGCAAGTACATCGCGTGCAATGTTTGAAAGTACGCGATATCTAGCTGAATTCACCTTCCACCAAATTAGAAGGTCAAAACTATCATCTTCATCCTCACATTTTTCAACTAGATATCTATCAACCTCTAACTTACTTTCCAAACTGTCTTCAGACTGCAACTGTTGCTTAAATTCGGCCATCAAATTTGCCTTTCTACTCGTCACCTTGTCAGCTGAAGGAGCTACATCTTCATTTTGGAAACTTGTGCGCTGAGGAGAATGTCCTTCTTCATTTTCCTTGTATGCCTCATATATGCGGATAAATGCATTTTTCACCTTCCAACTGAAATCAATTTTTTTTGTATGATCATGTGCATACATTTTTCCCAACCCAAAGTCAAGATATCTCATCTTGTAACGAGGATCAAGAAGAACACCAACATATAGCAACATATTCTGATTTTCCAAGTTCTCCCAATACTTGTCAAACTTTCTCTTCATATTTGTGGCCATTAATCCCACCACAGGGTTTCGTTCTTCACACTCCATGTTAATAGCATCTTTAATAATAACCAACTCCGGAAAAAAAATATTACAAGTTACATATTCACCTCCAGAGAATTTTAAAGTTGCATCATGGAATAATTGAAGAAACCTCACAAACAACTATACCTTCGCCCGATCGGATGCATTGGGAGGCCCTAACTTCTTTGACTTTCTTGCATTCACCACATGGTCCACATTTTCATCATCAACATCGTCATCATCGTCATCTCCAATACTACTAAGGAAGCATGGATCTTCCTCCTCCAACCGATAAAAGCCCTTTTAAATTTTGAAGCCCTCTCCAACATAAGATAGGTGGAATTCCACCTAGTCGGTACATTTAGGCAAACTAGGCCCTTAGATTGAATATCTTCCACTCCACACATTTGTTAAATGTACTCCACCTTTGAGGGGAGGATTTAACATACTTCACAACACCTCTCACATTCGTAATAGACTCATCATACTCTTTTAACCCCTCACGAACGATTAAATTCAAAATGTGGGCACAAGATCGAACATGCAAGAATTCATGTTCCAAGATCGTGTCTCTCTTATACTTTATTTTTTTTTCAAATAAGAAACAGCTCCATTATTAGAACTTGCATTATCAAGTGTGAGTGCAAGTATTTTTGGTCGCCCCCAATCATGCAAGCACATCTCTATACCCTTACCAAGGGTATCACCCTTGTGATTTTCAACTAAACAAAAGGAAAGAATCCTCTTGTGTAACTTCCAGTCATCATCAATAAAATGTGTTGTAAGACACATATAGTTTAGGTTTTGCACGGATGTCCATGTATCCGTAGTGAGGGAAACTCGCTGCCCTCAAAGAGCATTTCTCAACTTTTATTTTTCCTTCAAAAACAAATTAAAACAATCCTTAGCAATTGTTATACGAGATGGAATCCCTACCCACTTAGGGCAAACCACAAGCATAAACTTCCTAAAACCCTCCCCTTCAGCATACCTAAATGGCAACTCATCAAGAATAATCATCTCTGTTAAGGCTTGTCGGCAAGCCTCAACACTAAATGCAATAGACACAAGTCTCTCACTACCACTACCACTTTCTCCCTCCACCTTCCAACCTAGAGTGGTCTGGGATTTATCCGTCTTCTTAAACAGACATTTCTTACATTGATGCTCAATGTGATACTTCATGTTTTTCGTACCATTGGTCTTCGTATCACATGCATACAAAGCACCACAATAATTACATGCAGCCCTAGGTTTACTTGGATCACCTTTTGGTATTTTTGTAAAGTGATCCCAAACAAAAGACCTAACTCTACCTCTTTGTGACCCACCAACTGATTGATCACTTACATTGGATGGGGGTGGGCGTGGGCATGGGGGTGGATGCATGTTTGGTGTTGACTCTTGCACATCATTTGTAGAAGACTCCATCTATAAAAAGGACAAAATGACAAAATAATTAGAAAACAAATATTAATAGTTAAGGAGGTTCAATAAATAATGGACAGTTTCAAGTTTCAACCAATAAAATGACACTTTAAAGCAATTCCTATATGCCAAAAATTTATTTGATAATTCCTATATATAAACTATAAAGCAATAAAATGACACTTCTAAATATAAGAAATTACCCCGTTGAGTTGATCTTGAAGTAAATAAAGTAAATGAAGTAAATAACTTTATATTTTGTCTATCATTTTTCCTATTTTTCAATCATTACTCATGAATGTTACAAACTTACTTGCCTAGTACTTGCACTGTTATAGCTCATTGTCCTAACTTATTAAACCATATTCAAAACCATTAATTATCAACATGATAACTACTTATAAAATCGTGAACATGCATGCATGATACGGTGATACCATATCCTCACATATTTTAATTACAGAAAAAGGCCACAATTACAGTCTCTTCCAAGTTCTTTTAAGTACAGGCTACCAACAGACTTGTTATATTTATTATTCTTCTAATTATAATAAGTATTTGGATAAAAAACTATAAAAAATAATTCCTATTTCTTCCCTGTTCTTAGAGACTTAGTGTAATAATCTGTCTTTTTTTTTCGTTAATTACAGGACACGTATAATCTTAAAGTTTGTAAGAGTAATTTATTTATTTTTATTTTTATAAGGAGTGATTGCATATATGCATGTGATGCACTGATGGTAAAAAAATTTATTACAGATTCACAACGTAACGGATGTTCCCTAGAGCATCAACTGCTATTCTATTTCTACCAAGTAACCAAGCAGATGTTCCCTAGAGGCTAGAGCAAAACAAAACCATTTTTATCACAAATTTCACAACGAAATGAAAACCTATTCTGGGAGAGATAGAGAGAGAGAGAGGAGAGAGTACCAACTAGGCAATCGGGGCCTGCTGCAGTGCTAAGACGAATGGTGGATTGCGATTCGAGGTGCTTACGGTTGGCGAGACGGCGGGGCCGCGGGAGGGCGCTTAGGGTTTGCGGGAGCTGGGCTGCGGGAGGGGAATTGGGGAAAAAGAAATTGGAGATGATTTCTGGGGAAGACGAAAGCACGCAGCCGCCATTAGTCAAGTTATATTCCCTGAAACGGCGCCGTTTGGGTCCAATTTGGACCCCAAACGGCGCCGTTTTAAGGAAGTTAAGTTGGAAAAAAATAATTGGGTTGCGCAAAACGACACCGTTTCGCGCAACCTAGTTATTGTTTTCGCCTGCAGTGACCAAAATGGCACCATTTTGTACCCAAATGGCGCTGCTTGGGTGCCATTTTGATAAATTTGTGATTCTTTTATCTTTTTAGCACATAAATTAATTAAAAAATTATTTAAATTAGTAAAATTAAAATTAAATAAACTACTTAATGTGGATTATTTAATTAACTCTTAAAAAAATAATTAATAATAATTATATTTATGATGTTAAATGTTAATTGCTATATTATTATAATAATAATAATAATAAATTCTTCCATCTATTAAACTTTTAAGTTTTTACATTTTGTATATGTAAATTTGTAATGTGATTAATAAATCATTGTATTATGTATATCATTATATGATGAATAAATCATTGTATTAGGCTATTATATTAGGTATATATAGTTATAACTTATAACTTATAGTGATATTAATACTATACTATTATACAAATATTATGCTATAATACTATAACTTTTATAATATGCTATTAAATTATTAATACTATTATACTATAACTCTTATATGAGTAAAGTTATTATAACTTATAATAGTTATATAGTTGGTACTTACTACTTAGTATAATATATTATATAATACTTATATTATACTAAATAACTATTGACTATACCAATACTAAATTACTAATAGTAATAGTAATATATATTATAATGATATAGTGATACTAATACTATATATTATATAATAATACATTAATACTACAGACTTATAGTGATTAGTTATTATGAATCATGAATCCATGATTACTTGATTAGTATAAGTTATAACTATATAATATTATTAGTATTAGACTATTAGTAAATAGTAATATACTAATATTAGTTATAGTGATTTAGTAATTAGTACAAGCTATAACTATATTATAATATTTATATTATAATGATATAGTGATACTAATACTAGATATTATATAATAATACATTAATACTATAGGCTTATAGTGATTAGTTGTTATGAATCATGAATCCATGATTAGTATAAGTTATAACTATATTATAATATTAGTATAACTATATGTAACATCCTGTATTTTAGTGTATTTTTACTAAAGGATTATTTTTATTTATTCAAAAAATTATTCTCTTATTTTAAAATTATTGAATTTTTAATTGGGTTATTTTTATGATTTTTAGTTTATGAAAATTATTTTTGAAGTGCTTTCTTTAAATTAATTATTGTTATGTGTTTAAATTTCTTCTCGAATTAAATTAACTTATTATTGGGTTTAATTATTTATTTTCATGTTAATCACTGCGTTTGAAATATTTTATTTCACTAGCTGTTTTAAAATCGTTTCCGTTGGATCATTTTTATTACCCAAGATGTGACGATTGAACCTCATTTCTATCCCTCTATTTTTCTTTCCCTCCATTTTTCTTTCCTCTTTTCTTTTTTTCTTTTTCTTTTTTTCCTTTCTTTCTTTTTTTCTTTCTCCCCTGGCTTCCCGCGCGCGACCCAGCCCTTCCCTCTCTCTCCTTCCGATTATCCTCCTCCCCAGCCCGCCACCGTGCGCCGGCGGTGGTCGACACCGCCCGGCTCCCCAGCTTCCCCACCGGCCGGCGACCACCTCCCTCCGTTTTCAGCTCCATTCGCGCCGCCGCTAGCCACCACGAGCCCATTGAAGCCGCGGCATTCTTTCCGCCGCTGCGCCGCCGTTGCACCACCATTGGCCACCATCTTCATACCACTTCATCCTCCACCTCTTGGCAACCCATTGGACCCAACCCCACCTCCGATCCGTCACCGGTGAAGCACAACCAACCCCATTTCCGTTTTGGATATTTTTGGCCTTAAACCACCCCTTGTGCCGCCACCCACGGCCAACCTTCACCACCACTAGCTTCACCGACCTCCCTAGGCCCTACCCTATCATTTTTGGGTCTTCGTTTGTCTCCGTTGAAAAGTGGGTATCTGTGACCCACGGCCACAGTGTATTTTACACTGTTCTGCAGCTGTTTTTCCACTTCTTGCAGCTTTGTGATCCTTCAGAAATTGCCTTATAACGCTGTAAGTATTTTCCAAAAAATTCTTGTGAATTTAATGTATTTTTACACTAATGCATTTCACTGTATTTGGTTGAGCATGCCGGACTGAGTCCGAGGAGTACGGGGGTCGGATGGATTGTTGATCGGAGTTGGTTGTGTGATTGATTGGGTTGGTAATTGTTGGTTTGGATATTGTGTTGTTCATGTACATTGCATTTTGCACGCATGATCATGTTTGTAAAGGAAACTGGGTTTTCGTGTATTGCATTCATGTTCATTTGTTTATGAAAACTGGGTTTTCATGTGAGAATGGAATTTGGGTGCGTGCGTATCACGACCCCAAGCCGAGATGGGGCATTATCTCGGTGGAGCTCCTCTGGTTACTCGGGAGCAGAATATACTGAGTAACGTTCCCTGGATTGTAGTCGAGCGACAATGGGATCGGACTAGAGATTTGTGCCAACTCCGTGGTCCTTCTGCTGGCGGGGACTAGAGGATGTCTGGCCATGAACGCGCTGGGCGCGGAACTGGGCATCGCTTGTTGCGTAGTGGGTGCTCGGCCATGAACGCACTGGGCGCGGAACTTGACATCGCTATGAAGCCAGGATGTGCGGATGGTCCCTAGGGGAGGCCATGGTGCATAGGGTAATAACGGATTAATTGGCTATTTTCTGGAAAAATAGTGTGTTGGATTTTGTGTAAATCATTTTCTGGAAAAATGTTTTACGGATATTTTGGGCCAAATGGGATTTTGGCGTATGTTGGAAAATTATCATTTTCGGGGAAAATGATGTTTTGAGGAAAATGCATATTTCATCATATGCATGCATGTTGGTTGCATTAAATGCATTTTATTCCTGAGGATTATTTGGGTCATACTTATCTGTGGTACCATGTTTGGTAACGCAGACTTTGATGCAGATGAAGATGAGGGTGAGCCTGAGGAGTCGGCTCCGCCCGAGGAGTGATTTGGGATCACTCATTTGTATTTCGAGACATGTGTTAAACTTTATTTTGGGATGACTGTATAACTTTTTAAACCCTTTTACTGATATTTAAATTGTATTTAAATTCTGGTACTTAGTAGACTTAATTATCCGCTGCATTGTTATTGTACACTGTCGCATGTACACACACTTGACACTTTCGTTAGGATGCGTGACCGTATTGTCATCATCCCGGCGTCTCGATTCCTATGTTTCCTTACATGGGGGTCGGGGGCGCCACACTATAACTATAGTCGTAGACTCTTACTCTATATTAGACTATTAGTATTTTTTTTTTATATACCATATTAGAGTATAGAAGACTAGAAGTAAAGTCTAGACTATTAGTATAAATATTAGTATTAGTATAAAATTATAAATATTAGTATTAGACTATTAGTTAATAATTATTTAACGGTGAGTAAGTGATAGGTTAAATGAGAATTATATAATTAATATATATATATTTTTTTTCAATTTTCATTCGGTCCGGTTCGAAAAACCCATAGACCGTGGACCGGACCGAATTAAGTCGGTCTTATAAAATTCGAATCGAGACTGACCGGTACCATTCTTGGTCCAGTCCGGTCCGGACCGAATTGGTCGGTCCGGTCGGTTTTTTCGGTCCGGACCGACCGAATATCACCCCTAGGTCTAATAGTTGTTTTAGGCTTGTTTAAAATTGAGATGCTCTCTTTGGTCTTTTTTTAGGCGAACTACTCAATCAGAAGCACCATCTCCTTCCGCATTGACTTTTGCTCCTACTGCTACTCCTTCATTGACATTATCAACGTAACTTGCTACTCCTTCATTGACATTATCAACGTAACTTGCCACGCATAGTTGCAATGCTATTCTTGTGAGCCATAGACAAGGAAGTATTGAACTACGGCATCTTAATATTACAGTGAATTATATGCTCCAATTCTATTTAATTTTTTTTTCAACAATGTGTATGCATCATTGCCCTTGGGGCTTTCAATATACGGCTATCGCTTAGGCCTCTGTTAGTTGTGTAAGCTTTAGACATTTCAATGCTGATGTCTTTCTTTGCACATGTCTTTCCCTATGTATACATCAAAATCTGTTTATAATGGTAGATATGTCATAATAGTGTCGTTGCATGTGCTGGAGTTGTTTATAAAATAGTATATAAATTTTGGATTTTATTTTTGTATTAATGTTATAGATGTTGCAAGTTATTTATTAGTGTAATATTCATGCTGTAACAGGTCTTATTATGACTATAGTTGATATCAGTGCAAAATGGTAAGAAAATTATCTTTGGTTATGTTAATTTAACAAAAACGATAACAATTTGTTTACAATTATGAATTAAAATAATATATTTTTTAAATTTTAAGTTTGACTTTTATTTTGATTTGATGTTTACTAGTACTCTTTATTTAATACTATAAAGTAAAAATTATTCTTAGATTATGCTACTCCAAAGTGAATGATTAAAGGAACGACTTCATTGCACACTGTATTTCTTTATTTTTGGAATAGAAACATAGGTTTTCTTTAAACTGGATTCAAGGAAAAGAATTTTTATCAATATTCATAAGTTGACGAGACTAATATATTTGCATGGTGGGAAAAAAGTTTGACAGTTGGACCAGTTTGATTCTACGTAGATTGTAGTTCAAAGCATTAGGAAATAGGAAACAAATCTAAGGTTGGATAAACTATTGCTTATTAGACACTTTAGAATCTTTATAATGTACTATACTCTTCAAGTGGGGTGGTTCACGGTGGTTTGTCTATGGTCCCTGATATGTCTTGTGATTGAAAAACAGGGTGTTTGTCGTGTGATGGTTGGTCGTGCATGGAGGATCTGGTTTGATGTGGGGCTTCCTATGGAGGTGCTATAGAAGTGCACGGTGGAGGGTGTTGGTTCTTGGATGGGTGTGGAGGATCTGGGTATCGTTTTCGGTGGAGGTTGGCTCAGAGTATTCGGTTTGAATCAGATGCTTCTTTTATTATTATTTTTTTCTTAATATTTTCTAATGGATCGGATTGATTTACTCTTCATTGCAATATTCCTTTTTTTTTTTCAAATAATGTACTTGTTTCCTTGTTGTCGCTAATACTAGTTGTTCTGACCAAGATTTATCACTAAGGTTGTATCTTTTGTTTGTTTGTTTTTTTTACCAACATACACGAGAGATTTTTCCCTGCGCTCTCCCAGGATGGATTTCAATTTTTGAGGTCTATCTTCCACGTGATTTATCATTACTTTCCATCTTAGCAATCACTTGCATGCACCTATGTTGTTGTACAAGCTTTAATTCCTGGAACTTATCCTTTGCATCATTTTGTCACACGATAGTCAATTGATTGGCTTCTGATCTGGTTATATTAATCTCTCTTTTTTTTTTTAATTTCTGGGTAGTTATATTAGATCTGATCTCGGTTGTGCTCTTTTCAACTAAAAAATAAAAATTCATCAATCAATGAAGCCTGCCCACAAATGATTGTTTTTTATCATAACCTTCATTTCACTGTAGCAGTAAGTAGTATAGATGTCACAGACACCCCAGTTGCAATATCCTGTTTCGAGTTGACGTTTCAGATTAATTACCTGGGCATATTTCAACTTGGTTCAGGTCAATTTGCTTTTATTGCATGTACTAATTCTATTTAGTTATTCAATATTGTTTGGCGTTTCCAATGATGATCAATAGAGCCTGGATAATTGAGAAACTAAGGACATAAAGCTTTTTAATTCATTAAGAAATCAATGAAAAAGGGTTGAAAACTTGAAGAACCCAAGAGAGAAAAGAACTAGCTGCTGAAGTTTAAACCTTCTGTGAATACTGAATATGATAATTTGGAGTGGCTTTCACAACTCTACAGTGAACAAAAGAAAATGCAGATAATAAGAAGTGATCTATAATTGTTGTTTTGTGGAGCCATGATTGTAATTTATAAAGCTTTTTGATTGTGTTGTGTAGATGTATAAATGATATGAACATATTTTATGTATTGAATATGTAGGTTTCAATAAACTATAAAAAATTGATATAATGATTGGAAACTTGTCATCAAGAGTATGTGTGTTTGTGGGAGATTGTGATTTTAAAATGAGTATGTATTACCAAGAGGCTTATAGATTGAATAGAATGTTCATAAATGTTTATATTGACAGGTTATATATTCAGTATATTGGATGTACTATGAATGAACAATGGTTGTGTGATGGATTTGTGTTGAGCTCAAGTGATATATGGATCGGGTATGAGTATGTGTATCGATTTCACGAGCATTTTCAAATTTTCTGATATGTGAATTTGCTTTATGATTATTGGATTGTGTTATTTATTGTGTTAAACTCAAGTGTTATACGGATAAAATATATACATTTGTTGTGTATTGAATTTAATGGATGGTGGATTTAAATTTATGTATGTAAATTGATTGGTATGTTACAATTAGACATGTTATGTGTGTACCTTGTTCAGGTGGTGGAAGCAGCAGAGACTGAAAGCAGAGGAGGGGAGAGTATGTAGTCCATCTCCTTAAGGTTTCTTTGGAGGACCTCTACAATGGGAGATCCAAGACATCCAAGAAGTTGTCCCTATCTTAATGCAATCTGCTCCAACTGCAAGGGGTTAGTTAATACTATATTTTTACATATTTTGGCATGTTAAGTACTTTCTCTGCATTCTTCCCATATGGAATTTGTGTGACGTTTTGCAGTAAAGGCTCCAAGTCTTGTGCTTTCAATTAAATGTTTTGGTTGTCAAGGTTCTAGAATCAAAGTCTCCATTATGCACAGCACCTTGGCCTTCTTTGATCCAGCAAATGCAGCATGCTTTCAATGAGTGCAAGATATCTCTTCTGAGTATACTAGGAACAGGAAAGAAGTTAATGTCACATGTAAAGAGTTATACTATGTTTACTATATGGTGAATACATAAATATTTCATATTGGATATATACTGATAGACATGAAATAATTATGCACAAAATCATTTGTTATGTTCTAAATTATTTCAGCTTTAATACCAATACCTTTGTGTTGTATATAATGAACATCGTTTTATGCCTTTTTTATCTTCCAACCAGGTGCTATATGCAAGCGGCATATGCGTCTTGCACATAGCACCTTCACTAATATATCTTCTTATATATAAAAGCATCTATTCAAGAGAAAAAATAATTTTTTGTCTCACATTTTCTTCCAATTTTGACCTTCTTTTTTTAGTTACTTTTTCTTTCATTCTTAAGGGTGTAACCGGTCTGGTTCGGTCCGATTTTAGATAAAATTTAAGATTGAACCTATATGTACCGGTTTTACATTTTTTAAACCGATTACGTCCCGGTTACCTTTCTAAACCGGTACATTCGATTTTATCGATTTTCGGTTCTGTTCGATTTTTCAATTTTTTTAAAATATAAAAAACATATAATAAAGTGTTACTCCTGATAAAATGTTATTAATAATTTAATATATATATATATATTTTTAATGTTTAAAGCATATGCTTAATTAAATTTTCATCTTTAAGATTAAATTTTTATTTTATAAATTATAATAATATTATCTTATATATAATTATATTAATAACATATAATCAAACAAATTATAAATGTTCATATTTAAAATTAATATTTCATGTTATAATTTATAAATAATAATATATAATTATTTCATAAATAATATATAATTATATATAAAAATTTAATATATAATTATATATTATATATAAAACTTATATATAAAATATTTTGTATAATATATAAAATTAATTTATATATTTTTTTTCCAACAAGCTCGGTTCAATCCGATCCAATCCCGAAAACTACAGAATCAAAACCGGATCCAATCCGGCCAGTTTTCATAATATAAGAACCGGTTACGGATCAGACCGGTTTAAAAATCGGTTCGGTCCGATTTTCTAATTTACTGGTTTAAATTTACACCCCTATAATTATCACTATTTTTTTATATTATGTTTGTGAATTTACTGTTTTACCCCTATATTTTGTTTGTTTAACCTTTTTGTCCATCGGTTTGTTTTTGTTTTATTAATGATTTTACGTTTTTACCCCTCAGTTTCATGAACAGTGAATTCACACCGATGCATTGTGTTTGAATTTCTTCAACTTCAGGAAAAAAACTCATACCGACAGTGACGAAAGCAATGCAGATCCAAAAAAAATTAATTCAAATTTCTACAAATTTACAATCGAATTTGTACAAAAAAAAATTCAAAATATGTTCAAATTTGTAAGGATTTAGAAACGAATTCATACCAATATGACACAACCAAAACAAATCTGCTCAGATTTGTAACCATTCATAAAGGAAATTTCTAACAAATAAGCAGATTGAGAGAGAGGGAGAAGCCAACACAGATCCAAAGAAAATTCCTTCAAATTTATATAAATTCACTAAATAAATTATACCCATTTACACTTAAGGAAATAAAATGTAAAAACAAGATGTAATACATAAGGGTGTAAGTTGAAATTGGAAAACTGGAAAATCGGTTCGGACTGGACCGGTTTTACCGATTTTGAACCGGTCCGATCTGGGATCTGTTCTTAAAATGTGAAAACCGGCCGGTTCCGGTCCGGTTCCGATTTTAAGATTTTTCGAACCGGACCGGTTGATAAAAAATATATATATAAAAAATATTTAAATTATTGTATATATAAGTTTTATACAAAATATTATATATATATTAATATATATAAATTTTATATATTATGTATAATTATAATTTTTTATGTAAAAATTTTATATATAATTATATATATTTATATATGAAATAATTTATTATTATAATTTATAAATTATTATATAAAATATTAATACTAAATTACTAAAAATTTATAATTAATATTAATATTAAATATATAGTTTATAACTAATACTAATATATAATTTATAATAAAAGTATAAAATAATATTTTTTAAATTAAATTTTTTTTTATAAATAAATTTATAATGATAAATTGTAAAATTTATATTTTAAAAAAATCGAAAAATCAAAACGGACCGAACTAAAAATTGGTAAAACTGGAAGTACCGGTTTAGGAAAGTAACCGGTGTGTAATCAGTTTTGTATTTTTTTAAAATCAGTACATACCAGTTCGGTCTTAAATTTTATCCAAAATCAGACCGATTACATCCCTAGTAATACGTGTAGATCTAAAGAATATAACAAAATCTCCTCACACCATTAGAAAAAATTGTACTCGGATTTGTACAAAAAAACCAAACCTGATCAAATTTGTAAGGATTCAGAAACCAATTCATACGCATATGCCGGCAACCAAAAAATATTCTTCAGATTTCTAACGATTCACAAATATATTTTTTAAGAAAGAAACAGAAAGAGAGAGAGATGAAAGAGATGGAGAGGTGTGGTTTGTTCTTCGTGGACGACGGCCGCATTTCTGTACACCGAATCACTCAGTCGACGTGTGCTTCGAAGCGGTGGAGAGTGGCGGTTTTTCTTCGTGGAGAACGGACGGACCAGAAATGCGAGAGAAGACACTGCGCTTGACTGACGAAGAGGCTGGCGCTTCTTCTTTGTTTGAGCGACCACAGCTGCATCTAGCGACGGAGAGAGTTCTGTGGGAAACTTCGGTCAGCGCTGGAGTTTTGTGTGAGAGAGAGAGAGTGAGGAGAAGCAGAGAATAAATAGGTACGATTTCTTCTACAAACGGCGTCGCATAGGGTGCAGGGGTGGGCTTTTGCGAAATTTAAGGGTAGTTGGGCTTTTTCTGTTCAATTTTGGGCTTCCCGTGTGCAAAAAAAATACTATTTTAAAAATCGGCCCATATAAATAAATTATCATAAAAATTACTAGGTGGTCATAAGATTTTTATGAAAAATACAGAATTTTTTTGAAAAATAAATATTAATCTTGGGTTTCATGTTATTTTATTCGCTTTTATATTCTGTAATTATTTAATTTATTTGTTACATTTTTGTATTTGGCATTATATTGCTTTTGCTTCTGACTATTTTACATGTAATAAGTTACAAATTTATAATTAAAAAGTGCTTCTATTTTATTAATATTTTAAAAAATATTTATGAAAATTTTCTACATAGATTAAATTGATGAAGTTTTTTTTTCTAAAATTATGAATCAAACTTTCTTTCAAGTTATGCAGTGATGAAATTATTATTTATTAACATATATATAAACAATTAATGTTCAACAAACTATGTAGATTAGCTGCCTCACGATATATTGGTACAACAACACCATTAATTGTTTTCAAATCTTGAAATGGTGTTGGTCCTCTTATGTGATTTAGTAATATTTTCAAGTAATATATTTCACCTTTAAATGAATTTGCATTGACAATTTGGCCAATAACACTTTTATTTTATTTTTATTTTTTTTAGTCCAAATTTTTTGTTGTTGATATTTGCTCTGTGAAAGCCACAGATATAATTTTATTATTGATATTACTAAGAATTTTTATTCAAAAAAAAATTTTTTTTTTTTTTTAAAAGCTTTATTTAATAAATTATTGCTTCTACGAAGAGATTTTATTTTTTTTATAAAAAATAAAAAATAAAAAATAAAAAATAAAAAAAAAATCCTCCAATTGGGCGCTACGTACATGGGATATACCTGCCTTGCACGTAGCCCCTTACTAGCTAGTGTGTGTAATATATGGTAACGGCGTTCAGGAGGGCCCATATATGAGGTTGTTCGGGAAGCCATGGTCATTGATTGCTCTTGTTTAGTCTCCTCCCTCCGAATCACGCATCCTCTCCCAAGTCTGAAATCAAGTCCCTATATATTCCTTCCTTCGTTTTCGGTCCATTACTGTTTTTTTTCACTTGTCTTCTTTTCTTTGTGGAGTTACGATGTTGTACTTCAGGTATTGAATGTTGCAAAATGGAGCTTGGTTGGTCGAAGAGGCGTTTGGATTAAAAAGAGGGACTTCTTGTAGGTTGTTGCAATTAAAATCTCCCAGTCAAAATTTGATGAGTTTTTTCTTCTTCTTTTATTAAAGCAGACTTATAACACTGCCAAATAGTACTTAAAAAGGTCCACGTAAAAGAATAGTAGCATATCCCTCAAACAAAAGCTTCAATTTTTATTTTTTTTAAAAAAAATTGAAAAAACACTTTATAAATTTATCAAATATAGTTTTTTTTATTTTAAAGAACTTTTAAACTATTAAAAGTAGTTTTCATTTAATCTCTGAAGTAAATTGGATGATATTTTTGGGGAAAAAAAACTGAAGCTCGGGTACTTGGCTTGTTTGGAAAAAGTTTTCATCTCAAAATTTTCATCTCATCTCATTACCAAATATCACCCAAACACAAGTACTTTCCAAAAAAATAATTCAACTTTTTAAATCTCCAAACAAAAATTATATTAAAAAATTATATTCCAACAATATTTTAATTTTATAATATTTTTTATTCAACATTTTCTCTCTCCTTCCCAAATTCCAAAAAATACTCAACTCAAACTATCACACTACTATTTACAAACTATCTTATTACTATTCACAATATTCTCATATATATCAAGCATCCCTAAATATTGATCTAACTCCAATAAATACAAAATACTTATAAGTTGTCACCAAATGAAAGAACATGAATATATATTCTTATTCTTTGAGGAATAGAAATAGGAATGGGAATGGGAATGGGACTTCTCATTTCCTTAAGAATAAGGATATTAACCAAACATACTTAAGAGATCCCCCGCCCTTTGCATAAGCAATATATTCAAATTCAAGATATAAGAGGAAATTCTCATAAACCATTCATCCACACGCCCAAAATTGCAAATAAGGATTTCCCAATTTTTAATGAAATAGATATGATTCACTTTTAGTATTTTGACCAAGGTCCTTTATCAGCAAAACATGAAACGATCAAAATATTTCATATGTTAAGCTAAATGGAAATCAAAAGAACCCTGTTCCGAGAACTATTGGCCATCAGGTAGTGGAGATCCAATCAAATTCGTCAAAATTATCACTTCGGTACGAGACCAGTCTAAGGGGTTAAACATCGAGAGGGGAGAGGGGCAGGAAAAGCACAACCTATCGGGTTTGGTTTGGAGTGGGATTGGGATTGGGATTGGGGAGGGACAGGTAAAGCAACATGCATGCATGACAACGATTTTCATGTTCCTTACGAGTCTAACAATAAGAACAATTTTTATGAAAAAAAAAAAAATACAAAAACAAAAATACAAAAGCACGTAAGATGCGTTTATAAAGCAAGAAAAGAAAAGACAGTGACAGATCTTGAGCATGTCATCCTCACATAAAGTGACTAGTTACTATAGAGGCACCTTTATTTCTATTTTCTTTTTTTAAAAGCAACTTGGATCTAGCACCAAAGACAAACCGACCCTACACAAGTGTGCCACTAACACCATTAACATATTAATATTCATGAGTGTGCATACAAAATAACAGCATACAAAATAACAGCGACCGCATTGGGGGGGGGACAGTGCACTATATACAAAATATCCCATTAGGAACTCATGCTTACGGCGAAAATCATGACTAATGGATGTCCGGTTAGATTTTGACAAAAAATACAATTCGAGAGATTATAGATACCAAACAGGTGCTTAAGAGCAAACACTAACAAATAATTTACAATACGGCAGAAAAGGGTGTGCTATTTACACATCCATCCATCCACCCACTCATCCAATCTCAATCCATCAATACATTAATTACCATAAAGCAGAGGTCATAGACTCATAATAAAAAACATAAGGTAAGTTCAACCACGCAAGTCACTGTTGGTGGAGCAGACTCCACTAATACAAGTACGAATAGGCTTTTTCTTACACAACACTAGCAATTACTATTATCCTAATGCCAGCAAGCATGGGAGGGAAAGTGGGAGTGGGGACCTAAATTATACATATATGTAATTTAGAAATGGAGTTCAGTCATCCTTACCATGGCAAACTAATAGTTTATATCCCCAACTCCAAGCTTCTGTACCTCTACCTTGAGAGACTTGAGGTACCTAACAGCTTCATCCAGTACAGCAACAGTATTCATTTGACTGCCACCAGGTACTATCCCTCTCAGTGCCTTCACCATCTTCTTCATTTTCTGTCGTTTCCTGTCACTGTTGCAGCTCTCACCACTGCCTGAGGCCTTCTGCATAGAAGAAGATCTATTCTTCTTTGGTTTTGAACAATAGTTGGAGAAGGAATCTGGAGACGTGCATCTATAATCTCCATTAGTCCGGGCGGTGCTAACCTCTTCATCATCATATTCATCTTGTTCATCCTCTTCAAAGCTCAACAATGCATCAATATCACCTGAATCCTCTTTAAGTGGAGAAGATGTCTCTGTTTCCACAAAATCAACTTCTTTCACCTCAAAATTGTCTTCCACACTAGTTGCAAAGATGCTAGGAGCATTAAATTTGTGGGCAATCGTTGGATGAAACATAATCTGGCTTCGGTATTGTGTCTGATCAAAGACAATAAAATTCTTTGGGCAAACCTCAGAAGGTTGAAACTCGACGCCATGAAAAGGGGTCAAGTGCTTTGCACCCGAATTGAAGACTGCACCAACAGCAGGGACAACAGGAGTGTGCACATAACAGTTGCCCACTTGATTTTCCAAAGGGAGCACAGCCTTTGCTCGGAAATGCTGGTCACCCTGCATTGTTTGTCCTATTTCCTACTTAACTGCAAAGTCCACAGAAATGAGCAGTTTGCCTTCTGCACTGGTAATTATTCACAATTTCAAATTGGATGAAGGTTCCTAAGGTGATGGGACCACTAACTAGTTAATTATGGTATTGACATTCCGGAACAAGAGAGCCATTTTTCCAAATAAACAGTTACCATCATCAAATGATTCACCTCTTTCAATGCCTTCTTATGGATTAATGCAACCAAAGGCAGTTTCCAAAATTCCAGCGTTCCAGAACTTCAAAATGACTACGTAACAGGTTTAAGTAACTGACGGAAATACTCAGCCTGTAATAGAATATAGAAAGGCACTATTAGTGAAGCAAATAATGTCATATGGAGCAGGAAGGGTTTGGTTCCATCCTTATCAAATAAGATCTCTTCTTTTAGTCATCCTTCTTTTTTTATAGGAATCAAGCATCCAGAACAAAGTCCTTTTTCATCATCCTTACCTAAAGAATAATAAAGTTTGGTTTATTTAATATTAATTAATACGAGACAACTGAAGCATTACTTTTTTTTAAAAGAAAAAAAACAGAAGTCTTTGTTAAAACGTGCAAAAGGCGCAACCCAAGTCTCCAAGATGTACATAAGAGAGACACCTGGTCCCATCGAGAAGGAAAGAGATACAAGAAAATTATGAAAAGTCCATTAATGCCGGTAGAAACTGTACGAAGGAACAGAATATCGATACCAAAAAAAATTAGTTTAGAGCTCTTTCAGAATCCGTATGTAGTCCCAAAGTTCTATCGTCCATGTCCTTCGTAATATACAGGAGGCAAATAGGAACTATCTTCCACAATGCTGCAATTTGCAGGCAGGCTCCTAGTCCTATTGAACTCGTGATCTCACCCTCTAACCCATGCTTTGAGGAAGAAAATTTCATTTGAGCAAATTGGCATGATCATTCATGCATTACAAAAAAACAACAGTTCACATGCATTCTTATGGTAATTGTCGTAATATACATCCATCTACAATCACCACAAGGACACATCTAGAATCTGATGGGGAGGTTAAAATCTAACGTAACACAACGAACTATGCAGTTATAACTTATGACCCATCAAAAATAGGATGACTTACAAGCACTATACGATACATGAGATAGAAGACAAAATGGAGATTATAAAGCAAATATCACGTGGAAATAAACAAAGCTAGAAACATTTTTCCCATCAAGTAACACTACTGCCGTGGCCATAAGAAGCTTCTCTCCTCGTGTCATAAGGACACCAGGATCATCATATAAGGATCAAACAATAAGGAAGGAAAAAAAATAAGGAAACAAAATAGAGAAAATCACCCAAAGCCATGAAGGCAGTAACTTGCAGACAAGAAAATAGGAAAACATTTTTACCTGGCAAACTTGTATTAGTTGGTAGTATGCAATGATCCCGACACTCATTTTAATCTGCCCAACTTCTTTCACGGCTCTGTATCTTTTTATGGTTACTCCAATGTACATTCTCAATCCTCCAACCAGTTTCAAACTAAACAAATACTAGCTAAAAAAATCCTTCAGAAACCACCTGTAATACACCTACAGAGATCAGGGAAAATCAGCCTAAGATCATCAGCATAGAGAAAAAGGTGAGGTGAAACAAACACAGAACCAATGCTAACTTGTGAGAAATTTAAACAGAAAAAAATTCCAATGATGAATCTTACCGAACTGGAAAAATTATGAACACCCAAACAACAATCCATGCTAAACTTATTATCTTCACCGATGTGGGTTCACATTTTTCGTGAAACAAATGAAAACATTCTAAATATTAGGTGAAAACAAAAGGACATACAATACAATGATCAAATTTAGTTTCTAATTCTTTCCGCGCCCTGTTTCAGCCCAGAATATAACCATATAAAGTCGAGCTTTTTTATTCATAATCTGATGCCTATAAAACAAATAGATTCAGAGAAATGAACTCTGATCGCCAACGCTGAGAGAGATAGCCAAAAGAGATAAAGTCTCACCCGTTTAAAATGAAATTACAGTATAAAACGAAAGAACGCCACCAAGCGAACACGGTTCATCTTGTAGTTCACGAAACAAGTCCACGGCATCTTGATTTTCCTCCTCCAATCCCAATTCTACAAGAAAAACGAACACTACTTCCACTGCAAAAGATCACAGAAGAAACAACAGAAAGTCGAAATTTCAACTAAAACGAGACAGAAAAACACAGATCTCACCCTTTAAATTGCAGAGAAAATTAAAGACAGTAAACATTTCATTGAAGTAATATCAGAATATAGATCCTGCATTGAGTTGAGCCTGAGAAAAGAAAACCCCCCAAATCCAACCTCTAGAATCAAATTTTATTCCATGTTCCTCGGCAACTAAACAGGTTAGTAAGTAAAATTCACAAATGTAAACGGAATGAGATCCAACCAATCCACACAAAAAAAAAACCCACTCAATCGTAGATCACAATCAAATAAGAAAACCGTCGACCTCTTTAGATGCAAACATATACATCAATCTCTTACCACTTGTCAAAAAAATAAATCGCGAATCAAAAAACACTATCAATTCTGAGAGGGAATGTTTCGCATAAACAGAAGAAATAGAGGGCCAAACCTAGGGTTTTTCCGACGATCTTCCCCCCGATTTGCGCTGAAAGTTGCAGCAGAAGAGAGAAAGTGTTCCAGAGAGAGAGAGAGAGGAGTGAGTGGCGTTTGGATTGGATGCGTTCCATTATTTCTCGGGTGGGCTTTATTGGGATGCGAGCTAGGGTTCGAACAGTGAGGAAACGAATCGGAAAACAATAGCCGTTGGATTAGAGGGTTGGCTCTTAGTTGGGGGAATGGATTTGAGCGTAATGTCGATACGATAGCGACCGTTGGATGGAGCACGCGTGAAGTGGGAAGTGGGGCTCACGAGGTTTGACGAATGGGGATTGTCGTGGGAATCAATCACACGCCTTGTACTAATGTATTTAAATTCCATAGTTTTTCCTTTTATCTTTTAAAGAAAAATTCCTTAGTTTTGTCCGATTCTTACGTTGTTGAATAGTGAAGTGAACTCAATATATTATAAATAATAATAGACTAACTAGCACTTAAGATTCAAAAATAGAATATTTCAGAAAAAGAATTCAAAAATAGTAAAGCGATAGATATAAAATAAATTCTAGATATTTAAGTGAGTTTTAAAATAATTAATAAATGATGTAAAACGCATTTTATATAATTATTTTTTTCATATATTATAATTCAAACAAAAATTTTAAAAATAAAAATTTCTTGTTACCGTGGTTTTGTGGTCTCTACTTTGTTAATTGGAGTTTACCGATTAATAATTTTTTTATAATTTTTATTTACATAACAATATGGACGAGATGTTGAAAATTATTAAATTTAAAATATAAAATTTAAATTTAAAAAAAAAACTGGTAAAATTAAAAATACATATTGTTAATTTAAAAGTTTTGAGTGAATAAGAAATCACAATTCATGACCATCCTGATAGACGACTAATTACTCCTGAGTTAAATAAAGTGTTTATACTCCTAGGGTTTGCACCATCTAATTAAATTTGTTCAAAAAATTATTTTTGTAAATTATTAAAATTGAAATATTGGACCCATTAATTATTAGAAAAAAAAATAGAAATAAATAACACC
Source organism: Juglans regia (assembly GCF_001411555.2). NCBI lineage: Eukaryota > Viridiplantae > Streptophyta > Magnoliopsida > Fagales > Juglandaceae > Juglans > Juglans regia. The sequence goes on from NC_049903.1 coordinate 12,313,157, forward strand.
TCTCTCTTGTAACATCTTTCTCTTATTCCGAGAAAGAGAGAGAATGATTGGGCTGGCGTGAAATGATACTCAAAACTCTCATTGCTAAGCATTGTTCTTGTGGCATGGACTTGCTAGCCAGATGATATGCAGCATGGATTCCCTTGCATGCAGATATCATCTCTTTTCTTTTATTCAATGGCCTCAAAACACACAAATTAATGATAAAACTACAGTGCTCTAATTAAATTGATCCTTCCTCATTATTATTGTTATTATTATTAGTATTATTGTTATTATTATCATCAACACCATCGTCGTTACCTTCGTAGTCGTTATAACTATGTTTAGAAAACTACACCATTAACATTTCAGGATTACGACAGGTTTGAAGTCTTAGATGAGATATAAAATTCTCATATGATCTCATTTTATCTTATCTAATCTTATTCACAAATATAATTTAAATACAAAATTTTTAAACTAATCATTATAACTTTTTCAATCTAATCATTACAACTTTTTCAAACATTCAAAGAAAAAATAAAAAAAATAAAAATCTAATTTTTTAAATTTCCAAACAAAATAATTTTATAAAACTAAATTATTACAATATTTTAATTTTATGATATTTTTTAATCAATTTTTTTCCTCTCATTTTTCAAAACATAAAAAATACTCAACTCAAATTATCTCACTATTATTCACAAATTATTTTACTATTATTTACAAAATTATCGTCTCATCTCACTCCTCAAACAAGCCCTAACTCTATGGCATCAACAGATAAAAGGGTGAGATAAATGTTGGGATGGTAGTGAAGATTTTAAAATTTTCCTTATAGAACAAACTAAACATTTATATGATAGTTAAAATGGTATTTTTTGAAAGAAAGAAAATGAGGTAAAATGGTTACTTCCAAAAACAAATAAAGAAAAGAAAAGAAAAAAAGAGGATATATCATAATATAGAAATTCCTTCAAGAATATAATGTAGCTTAATGAGTAAGGCATCACAGACAGGGAAGTGGAACTGAGATTGCAAATTATCCTGTCACCCAAGCTAATTACCACTTTCATCATCCTTTCTCAAATAGAGAAAAGTGCTTCTATCTTAGCAACCATCATATTGATTCAAAAAAGGTATTTTGATGATGGGTGGTGGTGGGTGTCTTGTTGCAGAGTTGTCAAAGTTGAAATGTCTCTGCATTAGGCATAATTTCAATGACACCCACTTTTCCTACTTTCTTCCCTCTGTCCCTAAGTGCTCTATTCAAACATCTGTTACATGTCTTCTTCTTCAGTGCCTTGCACACATCTCACAAGTGCTCTCTCCCTTTGTGCATATATAGCACATATGATCTTTTAATTACACTATGTCATGTCTACTGATTAAGTGGCTCAAACCATCTAATTTTTATGTGATGGCCTTACTTTTCATCAATACAAACAATAGCATATTAGACATCATCTTCTTAAGAATCCAAAGGAAGAAAATTAGCTTTTGTACTAGTTGTCGAGTTTGATACCAATCAGGGTTTTATTACTTATAAATCGGTGTGTAAATTCATTCCTTGTTATGGTCCCGTTTAGATTTATAGATGAGTTGAGATTATTTTAAATGATTTGAATAAAATATTATTATAATATTAATTTTAATATTATTATTATTTTAGGATTTGAAAAAGTGAATTGTTTATTATATTTTGTGTGGAAATTTGAAAGAATTGTCATGATGAGTTGAGATAAGTTTCTAATCCAAATCGTGACTTAATTTTTTTAATGCTAACTGAGGTGGCAGACTTTTATATCTGTGATGTGTTTAGTACATCAATAAGTTAATTTGCAAATGAATTTGTTTCTATTGTTATATCTTAACATACTTGTGTGTGATTTTGATACAGTAGGAACAGGCAATTCTTAGAAATCAAGGAAATTTCATGGAAGCGAAGTTCATAGAACTCCTCCACATGTTATTACAAACTCTAAACACACACTTCGAAAAGAACCTTGTATATATGTTTTCCATAATAATAGACTTCTAGAGGAAAAACATTAGGGAAAGGGTATTATATATATAAATTATAGGAGCTCCTCCACAGCTTATTGTATTGTAGCCCTATAAATCTTGAAAGCTGGCCTCTGAAACCACATTCTGCATAAAGTAGTACTGGCTACTAAACATAGGTGCAGCTATCATGACCTGCAAAACAGAGATATAGCAAAACAATTTGCAACCCAGAAACAAGTAAAGAAAGGATAGCAAAATTACAGTACAATATAAGCACAAGAAACAGTAAATCTACACCTACTTGGATCGGTCAGGGAGAGGAGGCCAGAGTTCCTGAAGTCGCAGTTCCAGTAATTTTTACCCATCATTTTGTAGTAAAGATTCATGACGACCGAGGCATGGTGAACAAGGGTATTGGGTAAAAAGCATTGGCCACCTTCTTGTATCAGCCTGCAATCTAGCACTTGGTCGCAGGAGAAGATGATGTTTGCAGTGAGTTCTGCATCGCTCGAGGAAGGCTTGGCAATGCACCAGGTGTCTGCCTGCTGAACAAAACACAAGATCAGAAAAATTCCAGGAGTCAAACGACCAATTCATTTGGGTTTTGCAGGTTTAATGGTGTGGAACATGGGTTACTGGATTTATTTGTACCTGTGCATTTGCAAGCTTCAGAGACCCTTCTGCAAGTTAAGCCGGAGAAAATAAATGAATAACTACATTGAGCAGAAAAAGAAATAGACAGAGTTCATGATAATTCCTTGCTAAAACTTCAAGAAGATGGTGGCTTGACAAACACATTTGAGGGATACCACCAACAAATCAGGCTAAAACAGCGGAAATACTCACTAAATTTCAATAAAACAGTGATGTTTTTGTCAAAATATTGCAACCTGCAACTCATAAATTTCCATTTAATTTCCTCCCAATTCTCGTTTGTTGAACAAGCATTGGAGAAAAGAAAACCCAACAAAGGTATATCCAAGAACTACAAAATCACCTGAATTGAGGAGCAAAAGCAGAAGGAAAAGGAGGAGAATGGGGAGTGACAGAGTCGATTTGGCCATGGCAGTGATGGTGTGAAGATTATGACTAATCAAAAGCTTCTTGTAGGAATAAATAAGTAATGGAGGGGTCGGTTCATATATACTTATACTAACTGCCCAACCCCTAATGAAAACAGTGTGAAAGTAGTCGAAACATCCCCAACAATCAATTTTTTCTACGTGGCTGTGACTGTGAGGTAAATAATATTCAATGACTGTTATTATAATAGCCAGTGGGGGATGATTTGACTTGGAAGATGAAACGAAGGGGCCGGGAGGTAAACTGGATGTCTGGAAAAATTAATCACCTATGCTCATGTCCATATTAGGATGTGAAAAGAAGATCGTAAGAAACTTGGGGATTCTGTTGTAAAATTGTAAAACTTGAGGATGCAAAATGATTAAATTGGAAATTTAGCGAAGCGAAAAGAGCGATCATGAAAAATTAAGGATTGTTTAAAAGCAAGAGGAAGGATATAAGAAAATATTTGTATTTTAAATCAAAGTAATATTGTTATTCATAATTATTTTTATTAATATCCTCTCGTAATTCTATGACGTGATATTTATAAATCATTTGGACATTTAGAATATTTTAAAATTATGTGAATAGTAATTAAGGAATTTGTAAATAATAATAAAATTAATTAAGTTATGATGTTTTATTAAGTTTTGAAAAATGAGATAAAAATATTATAAAATTAAATAGTTATTTGAAAATAATTTTTTAATATTATTTTTTTAAAAATTTTAAAAAATTGTATTATTTTTTGTATTTTGCTTTGAAGTTTGAGAAAACTGTATTGAGTTTTTTGGTTGGATAATAATTAAGTAATGATTAGATAAAAAAGTTAAAAATTAAAAATTAAAAAATATTTTATGTTTGAGCGATGATATTTGGAAAGGAAATTAAATTACAAGAAGTTTTGAAAAAATACGAGAATATCAAAGCATACAAACAAGTCCTTTATGATCGGCCTCGTTTGTTTTCAGAAAACATCTGATCTTATCTCATTTAATTATTACAATTTTTTAAACTTCCAATACAAAATAAAATAAATAATTTAATTTTTTTAAATCTTAAAATAAAAATAATATTAAAAAATATATTCTAATAATATTTTATTTAATTTTTTAATTTTAATATCAATTCATCACATTTCATTTTATTTTATCTTCGAAAACAAACGAACAGTTATTTGTTATGTTTCAGTTAGGTATATACCAATCTCAAAAAATATTAGATAGGGTTAAAATAATTATATATAAAATTTTCTTTAAGCAAATATATCGGTCAGCCACTCCTACCCCACGGACGGCCACGGCCCACGGGGGATGCTGGCATGCGCGGTATTGTAAAACTGCTGGCCGATCACGCGTTTTGTGCAGATGATGGATGCCCTTTGGCCATTGTAAAATGCAAGTTTTCTAAATTGGTTTTCTTGAAAGGAAAGAAATAGTTTTCAAAAGTTTCGAATTGCATTTTCATTTCCCTTTTATAATCTTCACCTTTCCAAATAAACTTGCATGATACTTTAAATTAAAAACTGGTTTCCCATGTATTAACCTAACCTGCTCGTAAAAGTATTCCTTTTGTGGGTGTTTTTCCCATAATAGATACTAACATTTTTTTCCCTTGTAATACACGATAACGTAGCATCTACAATTAAATTGTGTTTGGATAGTAAGATATCCTCAGATATTTTGTGAATAGTAATAAAAAAATAATGATAGAATATTAAATAGTAGTGAAAATAATAAAAAGTAATAATAAAAATAATGAATAGTTGTGAGATATTATGAGAATATAATACCCCAAACTAGGTATTCTAAGTGAGGCTTGATTTAGCATGCTAGAGTTTATTCTATAGGCAATTCACTAGGTTACCTGTAACATTTTTAGTATTAGTTCTGTAAAGATTTATTCAAGAGTTATTTTATACAGAACTCAAATAAAGAAATATGATAGCAAATATCCACGGACAGAACCAAACAAGATCCAACAAAATACAAAACACCCTTTACAGAACCAAAAAATCAAGAAATAGAGCAATAACGAGAACAGTAATCAAATGAATAAAGAATAAAGGAAATAAAAAATCAACACAACTTATTTATATGGTTCAACCCTAATGGTCTACGTCCACGGTAGGAATGGCCTCAGAGCTTTATTGATAATCAATGTCTTTCACAAAGAAGCCTCAGAATCACATGTATATACAAAACTCTCACTCTCTCTCAAAAAATTGCAGTGATTTTTTCCTCCAAGTGAAAATCCTAATAAACCCTAGATTCCCCCTCTCTAGTCTCCCTCTCTCTATCCAAGCCTCTCAAAACAATAGAATGCCCAAAATGAGAATAAGTTTGGGTTTACAACACGGTAGCTATAAATATATAGGATAAAACAGATGTCAATACGTGTACTGATCCAGAGGCATCAAATCCATAATACGGCAACTTCAGGCATGGGCATCTCACGTGAAAGCAGCTTCAGCCTTATTAACTTCAAGGGTCCTGATTTTGTCACTTGTCTCTCATCCATTCATTAATGTAAGAGAAACATATTAAACAAAAATAAAAGGCAACAGATAAATGTATTGACATATTACTACAAGTTCTGCTACTTGCAAGTTGATATGTAAATACATCACTTGTTGTATTGCCCGTTATAATTATGAAAAAGTTAAAACGCTAATATTTGTTTATGTTAACGGACGTGGAATGAATAAACCAATAAAGAGAATGTAAGCAAATCTCCTACACCGAGTATAGGAATGTGGAGGTGCCCACAATGCGCACACCCCTTAACCTTATTACATGTAACGCTTGTTTATTATGGCCAAGCGTCACACCTTGCATTGAATTGCGAAACCAACACTTCATTGCAAGATAAGGGGTTATTAGAGCATATTTTTAGGAATTTTAGGCAAAGATCAGATTCCTATCAGATATAACTTTATCAAAGAGATATAGGTGCCTTAACAGTGGAAGTCCTTGACAAAAAAACATATGATGCATGTGCACTTGGTTGTTTTGGAGGGTTGAAGATAGAACAGATACTATAAATGTCTATTAATTTTCATGTGGTAACATTCATCCCAATACCTTGCTTTATAACAAATAATAACAATAACAATACCCATCAAAATAATATATGCATGCACAAAGGTAATGATACTTTTATAGTTTATTTATTATTGTTTTATTATTTAATTATTTTATTTAATTATTTAAATTTGGATTAAAAATTTTAAAACATGACCTTTCTGTATAATTTTAAAAAAATAAATTTAATCAATTAGTATAATTATGTAATTTAATTAAAAATATATTTAATTTTATTTAAAAATAATAAAATAATAAAAAAAAAGTGTAAAGTTATCATGACCTAATATTTTTTTATTGTTATGAGTAGGGCTATGAGATTCTGTTCACGGGTTGATGCAGACTGCTGAAGAATTTGCAGGCTGTCAGCTTCTAATTCCAACTTTCTTTCGCGGGATTCCAACTTTTTTTTTTCTTTTCTGCTTGATTTTGTACGTTTACCTTTCTTCATGGGATCACGCTACAGTTACCGCTTCCGATCACTGTTAGTTATAAGATTTTATTTTATTTATTTATTTTTTAATATTATTAAAAAATATTTTTTTTATTATTAAATTAAAAACTCAAAATGATAGAATGAAGCGGTAGAATTTAGTAAGAAGAATAGTATTATCGTTCTTCATGATCTGCTCTCTATATATGTACGTACTCCTTTGATATATATTTATATATTTGTTTATATATATATATATATATGTGTGTGTGAAAAATGTTACGCTTACAGACAGTTTTTACCGAAACTCTACCGATATTTTTTTTGAACTTAGTGATTAAAAAAATATTTATAAACGATGTTATGATTTTTAAAATATATATATATTTAATGAAATAAAAAAATGTATGAAAAAAAATAAATATAAAAATTACTCTATTCTGAGGCCACCTTCGATGAAATTCATATGTGGATATAGCAACATCCATATATATATGTGTGTGTGTCGGAGATATTGATAAATTGATGTAACCTTATATGATATACCAGATCTATTTCATAATAAAAATAATTTCACAATAAAATTGAGAATGAAGTTGGATTAACTTTCCTAATAGCTCACAAATCACAATCATTAATAATGATAATTAAAGAGTTTTGTTTTGTGAAAAATAAATAATAATATTATTATTGTTTTAAAATTTTAAAAAATTAAATTGTTTATTATATTTTGTGTGAAAATATAGAAAAATTGTAATGATAAAATGAGATAAGTTGATGTGAATTTCTAATCCAAACCTAGGCTTACTTTTCATCATCAACCTTGGTGAATTCAAGGAACTCCATTTAGGGCTGGTTTGTTTACAAATATTTTCATATCATCTTATTATTATATTCATATTTCATAATAAAAATTATATTAAAATTATATTTTAATAATATTTTATTTAATTTTTAACTTTCATTTCATCTCATCTGTATAATCAAATGAAGTCAATTTTAAGATTCTTATCAAAAAACAATGAGACCTAGGTTGCATTTGGAAAAGTGAGGTATTATTAGATATTATGTAAATAGTAGTAAAAAAATAATAATTTAATAATAAATAATAGTAAATAATAATAATAAAATAATACTAAGCGCTAATTAATATCTTCACACTTTCTGCACTCAAACAGGCTGGGTTATCGTATCATTTTTTAGCTAATGTTTTGAGCACATGTTTTTAATTGTATTAATATTATTTTATAAAACTAACACAATCACAGGACAGTTTGGCCGAGTGGTCTAAGGCGCCAGATTTAGGCTCTGGTCCGAAAGGGCGTGGGTTCAAATCCCACAGCTGTCAATTGTATTTTTTGCCTCTAGTTTTGCCCTCCAGTTAAATGCCCGTACCACAAAAACAGCATCAAATATTGAATTCAAGGTAAATGGGCTCCAGTTTTGCCTCTAGTAGTGCTCGATCTTTTTTTATTTGCATTGTCCGAGAAGAGCATCCGATTAATCTTGAGAATACACGGATACTTGATAAATAGTTTTTTTTAAGTGTATTTTGAGTAATTTAAGAAAATTATTTTTACTTTTTCAAATTTAAAAATAATAATAATATTAAAAAATAATATTCTAATAATAATAAATATTGTAAATTTATTTTATATATTTATTTATCTTCTATTTAAGATTTTTAAATTTTATTATGAATTTAAAGCCTCAAATTTAAAAATTTCAATACTTGAGATCCTCAAATTCGCACGATCATCACTAGATTCACTTACGATACTTGCTATCTTGCCTTTTGCCAATTGTTATTGAAAATGACGATGCTAGGGTGATCGAGAAAGGTGATTCTGCATTGTATCGATAATGCAAATTGCACATTATTTATTTTTAATATATTTTAAATCTTTTTAAATATTTAAAAAATTATAAACATATTAAAAAAAATTTCCTAACTATTAAAAAAAAACAGAAAGAGAGAATCGATAGCTTCTAGCTTGTCAGTGAGAAAATAAGATTCCAATTGAAAATGCAAGCTTTAAATGAGTTTGGAAATTCCACTATTTCTCGTTTGTTTTCAGAGATGAAATGAGTTGAAATTAAAGTTAAAAAATTAAATTAAATATTATTAAAATATATTTATTTTTTTTTATTTTAAGATTTGAAAAAATTAATTAATTTATTTTATTTTATGTAAAAATTTAAAAAAATTATAATAATTAGATAAGATGAATTAAAATGGATTTAAGAATTAAGATCAAAACTTGCTCTAATATTTGAAAACAAACCTGCCATTTGACCCACAAATTGAGGCGCAAAGCAATCTTATGCACGCCACAAACTCATGCCACTTTTAAGTGTGAATCTTCTTCACGAACACATGCAACTTGCAAGTGGGCTGAAATATTATAAATTTTGGAAAAACGAAAAATTCATGAAATTATCATGTTAAGAATGAAAGTGGTGGAATGAAATTTATTAAAAATAGAGATTTTTTTTATGAAATAAATTATTTTATGCTTACCAACTGATATAATATACAAAAATGCTAGAATGCATGACATGAGGAGAGCACCAAACTAGGACGGTTCATCCAACCCAACCCGAATTTCAAATATTCAATTCCGACCCGAATGAGTGCACTTCCGAAAAAGGAATTCCGTAGTCATTTCCGTTATCCGATTATCTGACCCGATTATTTTTGGGTTTTCCATTTTTCCTTTTTGTTTTTTAATCAATAAGTGAAAAAAGAAGATAGAAGGTAAAAAACTAACAGAAGTGAAGAAAAGAAAAACAACGTTCAAGACAAATCAGAAAAATAAGAACACGAGCCTTGTTCTTGAAAAGATGAGATTTGGAGTTTCATTCTACCAAAAGAGTCTGGATTTATTGGGACTAGTGGAGGGAGGGCTAATTTTTGTAGCTTCCATGCAACTTGATTTGTTGAGTTTCAAATGTTGTTTTAAATATCGTACCATACCGATCACTAATCTGATACATGTATTATATATATTTTGTACCGATCAGTACAGACTATACTGGCCGATATTTCGATTTTTAATTTTTAATTTTATTTTTTTAAATTACAAGTTTATTTTTTTATCTATAATTCAGACTAATCTATTTATAATTTATATATATTTATATATAATTTATTCATATATAGATTATTATTTTTAAATATAATATATATATATTTATATATATAATTTATTTCATATATCGATTATTTTAAAATAATATTGATATTAAAATATTTTATTTCAATATCTTGGCTAATACAATATTCAAAACTTTAGTTTCAAATTCGTGGCTTCATTTTTCGATTTGAACCCAGCTAGTTGCAAGGGACCACGACACAGAGCAACGGGTTGTTGAGGGACCCAGATTTCAAAATTGAGAAGATACGAAATCAGATTTGCAAAGTTATTGGTTTTATTGGTTTAATTCCAAAACTGAAAATTTCGGCCCCCAATTTTCGCGTTGCCTTATCGATTGTAATTCATTTGCCATCTTCTCTCTCATCCTAGTTCTTTTGGCTTGGCGTCTAGGCTATATTTGGATAGCAAATTCTTTTCAATATTTTTTAAGTATTTTTACATTTATAAAAATACTTCATATACTAAATAATTTAAAATATTTTTAATGGGACTTACAAACTCACTTTAATCTCTACTCATAACTATTTACAAATATTCTATAATATTTATCACTATTATATATAAATAAAAAATAAAATCACTATAATATTTATTTATATTATATATAAATAAAAAATAAAATCACTATAATATTTATCCCTATTAAATATAAATAAAAAATAAAATCACTATAATATTTATCATTTTATATATAAATAAAAAATAATTTCACTATAATAATTATATTATATATAAATAAAAAATAAAATCATTATAATATTTATCACTATTAAATATAAATAAAAAATAAAATCACTATAATATTTATCAATATTATATATAAAAAAATATTTAGACAATATAATATTTATCACTACTATATATAAAATAAAATAAAATCACTATAATATTTATCACTATTATATATAAAAATAAATAAAATCACTATAATATTTATCACTATTATATATAAAAAAAATATTTAGACAATATAATATATATCACTATTATATATAAAATAAAATAAAGTCTCTATAATATTTATCACTATTATATATAAATAAAAAATAAAATCACTATAATATTTATCACTATTATATATAAAAAAAAGATTTAGACAATATAATATTTATAACTATTATATATAAAATAAAATAAAATCACTATAATATTTATCACTATTATATATAAATAAAAAATAAAATCACTATAATATTTATCACTATTATATATAAATAAAATCATCATTAAAAAAAATCGATCATTGATGGAACCCACACATTTTTCAATTATCTATCCAAAAGTCAACAACTCAAAATACTCTCAATGAGACCTACAAACCCACTTCAATCTCTACTTATAACTATTAACAAACATTCTCAACACTTCTCAGATATTTCCACTACCCAAACGTAGCCTAAAAAAGCAAGGCTGGTCTCGTTCCGAATTATTTCGGGTAAAGGGTAATACCCGATAAAGAGCTAAATGGATGTAGAAATTCCGTTTCCGATTTTGAACACAAACGAGTCGGGTGAGTTTGAAAAAAAAAGGTGGGTCGGGTAAGCTGGTTTTTTGTTCACCCTTCACTACAAGAAATCTGGTCTTTTCCAGCGGTCAAAATCGTCACAAATACCTTTCGAAATCGCTGCATTTGATCAATTTCGGCGATTTATAAATCGCTGCAGGTTCGCCGCAATCCTAAAGCCATTTTTGATCAATTTCGGCGATAGGCAAAAATCATCACAAAGACTACTATTTCCGGCGATTTTCGTCTGCCGAAAATGTCAAAAAAATCGATAGAAATGGCCCTCCGATTTACCTTTAAAATCGCTGAGAACTACTATTTCCGGCGATATTTATCGTCACAAAAACTTAATAAATCGCCGCAATAACTTATTATTTTTTTCAGTGATTCAAAATAATCGCCGCTACGAAGTATTTCCAGCGTGTAATTTTCGCCGCAAAAAACTATTTGTGGCGATTTTATGTCGCCGAAAATATATTTTGCTATGAAGAAATTATTTCCGGCGAACAAAAATCGCCGGAAAAGTTGTTTCAGAAAATAAAATAAAAATACACAAAACAGTATAGAGAAAATATTATACACATCCAAGTTTTGCAGGCTTCACAATTTTACTTTACACTATGGATTGCCCTAATATTCTTTTTACATACTCAAAAAAGATCCAAAGATCTATAGTAACTATACTAAGACTATACTAAGCATATTAAGGTAATAATCATGAGAAGGAGAGACCAGTTCAAGGGACAAGCAGCAGAATAAATCAAATAAGCTCATGGATATGTCATCCTAATATTTTAAATGACAATTCTCTCTCAAAAAAATGATAACAGGCAGAACAAGTGCAACGATACCTGTAGAGGCCTCACAAACCTTCATTTTTTGCCTATTTCTCGAAGGCTGTGAAATACACTGTCATATTGGTTCATAGATCCTGGAATCTGCATAACATCCACCAAGAAGCAAAAACAGTCATGTGTGAATGGTGTGCTAATGAAGATATAGAACATGAAAATATAGAATTGAATGGTGTGCTAATTGCAACAAAAACTAGCCTGAAAGAGCTCCATGAAATTTCTACAATCAAACAGACCTGTGTCTACAATCAAAAACTAGCCTGACCTTGATTATTGAGTGAGGAACATTCCTGCAGTGTAATTTGTGATTTCTTGGTATAATAAAATCATCTACAGCTCCATGAAAATAAGCATGTTGTCGAACTTCATAAATTTATGTCCTGTGATTGATTGTTTGTTTATTTCTTGTCTACTTTTACTTCATTAATTGTTATCGTTTTCGCAACAAAAAGTTCACTCAAAAAGCCTGAAAATAAAAAAATAAAAAATAAATAAAAAAAGAAAGAAAGAAAGAGTTGTTAGCCGGTTGATATTGCATTGGTAAGCAATTTTGTTGATAAAGAGGTTTTGGCGTTACATCTCTTGACCTTAATGGGTTCATTTAGTATTAAGGTATAGGATCATATGTATTCCCTAAACTTTCGATTTAGACTTAAAAGAAAAAGAAAAGGAACATATGGATTCCAGCATTTCACAGCTGGGAGAATAATTAATTTCCCCTTATAACATGATATTTTTTATAAAACGAAAATCTGGAAATCTATGTACGTATCTAAGACTACAAATACATAAAAAATAATTTTTGCATACCAAACTTAAAAAAAAAAAAAAACATTATACACATGATGATATTACCCACATTAATAAAACTATGTTTCTTCTCAACAATTGACCATTTTTTAATCTTTTTTATTTCAGCTGGAGTGTATCAATTCAAATTTTGTAAGAGATAATAATTAGCAAGATTTTTTTGAAAATTACGTGGATTAAAATGCAAACAATATTGTGTGAATTCCATGCATGCAGTACAAGCCGGCCATACAAATAATGTTTCATATATATTATCCATCTTAGTGGAAAAGCAAGGCAAATTAGAGGCATATTGCAGCAGTCTTGGCGGGTATTAAGTTGATTTCGGACGGCCGACAATAGAGCATAAACATATATAATAAGCTAGAGGTATATATATATATATGATAGAGGCATATTGCAGCAGTCTTGGCGGGTATTCAAGGTGATAGCCTATGAGTTTTAGATATTACTTCCTATATCTCTAGATAGATTGAGCTGGTTAAAGTACTAACATTAATATGATATCCTTGTTTATAAAAAATAAAAACAAAAAGATGCCTAACATTACTGCAGAAGACAACTTTGTGAAATTGTAAACTATATCAGGAAAGAAATACCTGCAATATATCAGCAACACCTGCAGATCTGCATATCTTGTGGCTATATCAGGAAAGCAATACCTGCAATATCCAATTCTGCAGCAATGGCACATTTACAAGCCCATGAGAAAGCATTAGTAGTGTAATCAAAACAGTTTACCATAAAAAGAAAAGAAAATTCCCCATAAAAATGATCTAGGACAGGTAATTGTCTGCAAATATGCGTCATTCACCAGGAAATTTACCTCGTCTACTGCCCTTTTGGAAATAGTTACATGCCTTATCAAAATCTACCACTACTATGCGCTTGTTTATAGTGTTGTTGAGGTACAGGAATTTAATACACTTATAGACTATAGTTGATGCTAAAAACAAAGAAGATAGACTATAGTTGATGCTAAAAACAAAGAAGATAGACTATAGTTGATGCTAAAAAGAAAGAAGATAGACTATAGTAGATGCTAAAAAGAAAGAAGTATAATAGACTAGGGGCTGGAAATTGCTGCTGTAATAGCTGTAGAATTGTTGGGTTGTTTCAGATGTGCTATGATGCAGCTGCTATTTTGACACTTCTAAAGACTGATTCTTATACAAAGGGTATGCTGAGTTTACTCAAGTATACAATGTTTAAGGTTTGAAAATACTGAGAGTTAAATAGGAATTACAACGTTTCCTCTGTGCAATGAACTTCATTAAGATGTCGATACCAACATTATAATTAATAGGAGAAAAGATAGAAAGATGAGACACCAAAAGTACATATAATGAAATTGTATGATGAATAGCATTAAAAAGCAATCTTTAATGAATGGCTAGCATAATTCATGGTTGTCCAAACGTTGAATACATGAGAATTTATGAGGACCTATCATTAAAACAAGAAAACATTCATATTAATAATGGGAAAATCTGTGACATGTTTTCAAGTTCTAATATTACTTAATGGGTAATATATCCATACATATGGAGTGCAAGGTGATATGTTCATAGACATTTTTCAGACCTCATGATTGTTTGAGCTGAAATAATAGCATAGGTCTGCATATCAAGCAATTTGACAAGCAAATGGATATATCATTAGAATGGAATAACGACCTCAAATATATCTTTAGCTATATCAAAGTGTTTGAAATTGCAAGTGTCATCCCCAGAACATGAGCAATAAATACTTAGAAGTGGAAGTAGAAGATATATATGTATATATTTTGCTTTCCTTTCTTGCAACCAGTACTTAAGAATGCACAAAAATAAGTACATATCAATCAAAACTTAAAAATATTAAGTCAATGAGAAAATATTGAGTGACCAAGTGTTGAAATTACTCCTTCTGTCATCTAAAGAGAGGTCAACTAACCATGTACTGGAGAAGTAAAGTAGCATTAGTATATTCTTTATGAACTAAAACAAGAATAACTTGATTCAAGAAGAGTATACAAAAATTAGCTCAACCACATCACCAGTGACTTTCTCAAGTTAGTCTTCTTCTTCAAATCCTATAATTTTGATAGGGATCTAAATCCCTATCTAGTTTCCCATGTGAATTTTCTTAACAACATCAAATGCTCATAAATATTGTAAAAGCCACTAATTTTTATGTATTTTATCTCCCATTTCAAACCTTAAGAATGTTAGAAGATCTCATGAATTCTACAAGTAAATCACCAAGAAAGAGTGATTAACAATTTCACAACAAAATGAATCCATTTTAATATTTGATAGGAAGTAGTGTAAGTTTGATAACTATCAAAAAATCATATAGTCTAATTAACCTATATATTTGCACTCCGATTTATAAGAAGCAAAATCTTCATCAAAATACAACAGCTCTCTGTTACAATGAACCAATATTCGAACTCCCAACATTTCAAATCACATAAGGTCAGGTTTCATGAGTTATTGAATAAAAGCATTGGGAAAATAACTTGGAAGTACTGAACAATACCCTTCAACGGCCATTAACATAATTGCAATTCACTCGAACTTCACCTTCATTCCTAGTAAGAACTTGAACATTTCCAAGCTTTGTCATAGACACCAAAAACAGGTTCTGTTTACCTGAAGGGTTGAGATGCCATTGCTTCTACAAAAGGAGTTGGATCTCGATGGATGATTTACAAATTAAGGATTTCATGCAAAAGTCCATTAATCTATAGTGTGCAAATTAAAAAAATCACCCAAACATTACTAACACCTAATACCCACAACAACATGTACACAAAATGAATCATATAAAAAAGAATTTAAAGAGCAAAAAAGGACATGCTTTCAGATTCAAACATCTTGAAATTAGTCTACCAAAAAAGGCCAATTTTTGTAAAGCAACGACCGCGGATGAAGGGGGAGAGAGAGAGAAATTAGTTGCAGATATACCTGTGTTGACGGAAGGATATTCACTCCAAGAGTATCGTTTGATTATGCTGCCCTCCGATACTAAAAAATCCCACAAAAAATCACTCCGAGATTTGTAAATGGAGGAACAGATTTTGTATGGGGAGGAAACCACGACCCTGGCCCGTGTAAAAGCTTTGGGACATAGTCGATAATGGAGATGAAGCCGTGTGTAAGAAGGTCAAAGAGGAGAAGGGGGCTCCAACGGAGGACTGTCGACGGCGCCGAGATGAGGGTGGGGGCGAACGACGCCCCCCGCAGCGGCGATATAGAGAAATCCGAGAGAGAGAGGTGAGGCTAGATTTGGGGAAAAGGCAAGAGATCGGTGCGGGGGCTGGGGGAAAAGGAGGGGTTGGCTGTCGAGGTGAGGTGGCGGTGGCGTGGTGGGGTCGTCGGTGACGGCTGTGCGTGGCAGAGGCTTGAAGGAGAAGAATGTGGGAAGAGGGGGGCAGGGGGGCGGGGAGAGTTCGGCGAGGGAAACAAATGAGGGAAAAACCTAATCCGCTGGATTTAAATTTTATGTGCTTTTTTGACGATTTTTATTCACCGCTAATAAGTTTTACTTGCAGCATATTTTGTTACGGTGACAATTTTAGCCGCAAAATCCATTAATTACAGCGATTTTTTCATGTTGACGGAAAATTAACACGCTACAGTGCAGAATTATTTTTTGCGGCGAAAAAAAGTCGCCGCTAAAGATAGAAAAGTCGCTGCAAAAAGTCAAACCAAAATTATTTTCCTCCATTTCCCAACTTCACAGAGGAAATTGAGCGGCGACTTGAAAATCGCCGGAAATAGAGTCTATTTACAGCGATTTTTGTTGCGACGATTTTAAAATCGCTGGAAAAAGCTTGATTTCTTGTAGTGCTTACACGAAACACACAAAATACATGTCAACACCATGAAAAGTCTGTTTCACCCTCATATAAAACAATCCCTTTCAAATTTCCACATACAAAATCATCCGACGAGCTAGGAGAAGGAGCTCGCCCACATAAGACTCATGGAGGAAGAGGATGAATCCCTCGCTCAGGAGGAAGGAAAGAACACGCGAGGAAGAACTCTACCAAGAGGAATGAAAGAACATGGGAGGAAATGGATGAATCACTTGTCGATGGAAGACTCACCCATCCATGAGACACGACGAACAGGTGACGATTTTCCTTCGATCTTTTATTTCATTGGGTTCGATTTCTCGTATCTTGTGGACATTGATGAGATTGTATTGGGTTCTCTCATTGTGAACAATTAGGGTTTCAACAACAAATTTTGATATTTCTCATATTTTGTCTATAATTTGTTTTGCCCATGGGAGGTTTTTGTACAAGGGACTTTTTTTTTGGGGTTTGTACGAGAGAAAGGGGAGGTTAAGGGGTAGTGTTCTGTATGTGATAAAGGAGGAAGAATTTAGAGTTGGTGTTTTTTAATCCAAGTCAACATTATGCCATTTTTCATGTGGTGTTTCACCTAAAGGCTTCTGTGTAACACTTTGAAGCAACTTTTTATTTATTATCTATAATAGAGTTTTATTATTCATTATCTTCACACACTATACGCTAGATTTATTTTTATTTTTTGATTTTATCATTCTTAAATTAATTTTTTCTACTTATTATCCATATATCACATATTTAGTAAATAAAAAAATAAAAAAATAATATGTGGTGTGTAGTGCGAGAATGATTAATAAAATTTTTCTATAAATTATTTAGAATATATCATATCAATTAATAAAATTAGAAATAATAAAACGTAAGATAAAGATTTGGATTGTAAAAGTATTTTTAATTATATTTTTTATTGAGGCTTGAAAATGTGGATTCTATTAAAAATAAGTTAAAGATATTTAATTTTATGATAAATAAGATTGAATAAGCATAAATAAATACGTTTAATTTGAGAGTAAGGAAACTATTTCACTCATCTCCCAAATTGGACTTCGTATTACTGGGCTTTTCACTATTAACATTGCCAACGTAAAGGAAACAATGACCCTCCAAGTGTTTGTGAAAAGGCCATACACAGAATACACAGAGGAAACAATCGAAAATGCTTTACTGTTTTCATTAATGTTCCAAATACAAGATATGCCTCTATTTATAGAAGTAGTGAATAACAAACCAGAATATTCTTTCCACTTAATACATGACATCTGTCCATTCTGTTACAAAGCAGCAGTGCTAGAATATTACAGACTTAGGTTGTGTTTGGATGTTGAAGTGAGTTGAGTTAAGTTGAGTTGAGATAATAAAATATTGTTAGAATATTATTTTTTAATATTATTATTATTTTGAGATTTGAAAAAGTTGAATTATTTATTATATTTTATATTTGAATTTGAAAAAGTTGTAATGATGAGTTTAGATGAGTTGAGATGAGTTTGGTAACCAAACTCACCCTTAGTGCTCTGTTGTTGTGGAATTTGTTGCTTGCGTTTGTGATGCCTTAATACCCTCCCGCAAGTCAAGCGGCACTATTTTAATAGTGAGGCTTGACCAAAGAAGATGAAACCGTGCAGCTGAGAGTGACTTGGTTTATGGTAGACCTGACATAAGGGCCGAGTATCAGATTGATTGTTGAAAAAATTTGAGGATGGACCTGAGCCACGAGAGGAGTTGTTTCCTCGACCAAAACCACGGCCTCTACGACCACCACGAAAATTATTATGATGGCCTTGTCCAGGTGAGAAGGGGGGTCGAATGGTTGTATTGTTGACTGAAAAGGAAGTACTTGAGAGAAGAGAGTTGGTTTGATGAGAGACTCTTGACTCATGATTTAGGAGGTGGCTGTAGAATTGGTGAGAGGTAAGTGGGTCTGGATGAGTGGTTAAGGAGGTGACCAATGATTCATAGTCTGTCCGTAACCCCGCTAAGAGAGAGAGTGTGAATTGCTTGCAAGACCAAGTTGAGAGGTAAAATTTTTTGCTTTATTGTAATATTCTCAAATTTATTCGGATCATTTCTTAAGGATATAGTTAGAAATTTAGATGTTAAGTTGAGCTGAGTTGTTCTTTATGAATAATAATAAGTTGAGTAGGTGGAGTGAGTTATGTAGGATCCATTTAAAATGAATTTAGATATGTTTAGATATTAAGATAAGTTTAATACTATTTATGAGAAATTAAAAAAATTGTGGGTCCTACGTATACAAATATGTTGAGTTGAAAAATGTTATGGTTCCACGTGTAAGATTGTTTTGAGTTAAAATGAATTTAATAATTTAATAGTTAGATATTTAGAGCACTCCCAATAGCTTTTGTATTATACAAAAAATGTAAATTATTTGAAGAATTGTTTCAAAAAAAAGCTCCATCTGATTATGTAAAATGAATTGTAAAATACATTTAGCTACAGTACCCCACTACATGTAGCGAGTACTGTTCATCTTGTAAAATTTTTTTTATTGTTGATATTTCATTTACTCCTTCATTTTTATTTATTTTGATTTTTATCATATAAGCAAATTCTTTTTATTATTCATTATTTAAAACACATATATTTCATTTTCTTCTAAAAAATATCTTAGAATTATTTTTAAACCAATTTTTTCATATTTGATTTTATTTTTAATTTTTATTTGACTTATATATTTTTGTTTTACGTTCATAAGATTGAATTATTTTACATTGTATATAAAAATAAATTACAAATATAAAAAATATATATAGATATTGTAAATTTATTAATAAAAATGAAATATTTAAAAAAAATAAAAAAATTTAAATATTATAAAAAAAATAGATAAATTGATAGATGACATATTATTAAAATCAGTATATAAAATAAAAAAAAATAAATTTTAATAATATATTTTAAAAGATAAGATAAAAAATTTATTAAAAATATTCTTAGATATTAAATTCAATATAAAATTAGATTAAACTGATTGACTTCAAATCATTGCAATTAAACGGAGCTTAGTGCTCGATCTGTCCATTCTATTATACAGCAGCAGCATTCTAGAATATTACCGACGTGCTCTGTTGTTGCGGACTTTATTGCGTGCGTTTGTGATGCGGTATTTGAACGTTGAAGTGAGTTGAGATAATAAAATATTGTTAGAATATTATTTTTTAAAAATATTATTATTATTTTAAAATTTAAAAAAATTAAATTATTTATTATATTTTATGTTAAAATTAAAAAAAATTATAATAATAAATTAAAAAAAATTAAAAGAAACCAAACGAACTCTAATACACCGATACTGTCTTCGATCTCCGGCAATATTTAAAGTAAAATTAGACTGAACTGAACTCACGTCAAATCATTGCAATTAAACGGAGCTTAGTGCTCCATCTGTCCATTCTGTTATACAGCAGCATTCTAGAATATTACCGACGTGCTCTGTTGTTGTGGAATTTATTGCTTGCGTTTGTGATGCCTTAATACACCGACACTGTCTTCGATCTCCGGCAGTAAGAAGATGGCGCCTCTCTCTCTCCCTTCATCTGCGCTCAGAACTTTCTGTCCCTTCAACAACAGCACCGAGGGATCTCTATCTCTTGACGCTCCGCGTCGCCCGCTCAAGCTCTTCTTCGATGTCTCTCGAAGCTCTGGCTCACTCAGCTACAATCCCCTCAGGTACAGGCTTATAGATTTTGGATTTTCCAGAATATTACATCAAGTTTCTTTTTTTTTCCCCCGGAAAATAATCGAATTCGCTCCTTTTATTTGTTGCAGGTTCTCGGTGGATTATAAGGGAATGGTGATGAAGACGGAAAAAAGGAAGAGGGGACTCGGTGCGATTTGTTACTCTGCGCCTCTTGCTCGTCATACCCTCCAGTGGATCTCCACCGTTTCGTCTGCGTATGCCTCTAAACGTAGAAGTGGTTTGGATTCATAGATGAATTGAGATGGATCGTGAATAGTAGAATAAATGTTAAATTATTTATTATATTTTGAGTGAAAATTTAAAAAAATTATTTTAAAATTTGAAAAAGTTGAATTGTTTATTATATTTTGTGTGAAAATTAAAAAAATTATAATAATGAGATGAGTTGATCTGAGTTTTGAATACAAATAAGACCGTAGTCTCGCACACCTTTCCGTTACTCCTTTCCGTATACTCATACGTACTTCTGCGTACATATGTACTTGTATGAGTACGTATCTACTTGAGTTCACATCAATTAGTTCTCCGATGAAAACAACCAATTTACTTAATCGAGGAATTTTGATTTGCTGAAATTACAAATTGCTTCTTTTTTTTTTTTTTTTCTCCTCATCAGAAAAAATATATAATTTCCTACGAGTTTGTTTTGTCGTTGCATGCAAACTTGATTTATTTACCATTTTCGAATGCAGCTATTTTACATAAGAAATACACGACTTTATTTGAAGTAAAATCTTGACGTGGACCTATAAGCAAATGCTCTTGTTGGCTACTTATCTTTGCTTGTTAAAAGCAAGTTACAATCAAAATTATGGTTCTGTTATAATTTTCTTGAATTGAAGTGCTTCAAGAAACTCTACGTAGCACTAATGATTAATAGTTTTATAGTTTGAGCATTTCCACAGAAATATTAGCATGTACTCACTTCCTTGTTATGCTGATGGATGTTAACTACTTTTTTAGGGTGTTATTGGTTGCCAGTGGCACTGCTGTTCAGAAATCGTTTATTGTTCCTTTAGTTGCTCTGCAAGCTCCAGCAAGTATCATCTCATGGATTAAGTGAGCCTTCCAAAAATTTCAACTGCCTTTCTCTTATTAAATAGAAACACTACAATTCCAATGTTTAATTGATTCACTGAAAGCTATTTGGGTTTGTGCTTACTGGTTCTTAAGTTTTCTCCCATATCATTACTAAAGCTATTACCAAAGCTATGCCTGAATTTTCAGAACTCATTCCTGAGTTGCAGCTGATTCATTTACCTATGGCGGGAGGGGATTTCACGTGGTCAAATGAGAGAGCATGGTCCCGTTTGGACAGATTCTTGGTTTCGGTCTCTTGAAAAGCATTATTTCCGGAGTTAAGTTAGAAAAGGTTGCAGATAATAGTTTCTGATCATTATCATATTTTGATGGATTGTGGGGGCATTATTAGTGGGAAAAGACACTTTAAATTTGAAAATGTGGTTGGAGGATGAAGGTTTTGTTGAAAGAGTAAGAAGGTGGTGGGCTTCGTATCATTTTACTGGTACTCCCAATTTTATCTTGGCTGGAAAATTTAAGGAGCTCAAAAAAGACTTGAAGAGATGGAATGCGGAGACTTTTGGCAATGTTGAAAATAATAGAAATCTTTTTATGGAACAGTTGCATAGTTTGGAGGAAAATGAGTTGATGGGTTCAATTTCTTTTGCAGAAAAGGAGATGAAGAAAGGGATGCTGGCATAAATTGAAAAATTAACGCTGATGGAAGAAATTTCATGGAGGCAAAAATCCTTAATTCTATGGCTAAAGGAAGGAGACAAATGCACGAAATTCTTTCATAAAATGGCAAATTCTCATCGAAGAAATAATGCCATTGAAGTTCTTCATGGAGGTGATAATGTGATTTCTGACAAGGAGGAGATTGAAGATCATATTGTGAATTTTTATGAGAAGCTTTTTCGGGAAGAATTTTCATGGAGGCCTAAGTTAGATGGGCTGGTCTTTGAAACCATTGATCATCTTACTGAAAATTGGTTAGAGAGATCATTCGAGGAAGATGAAGTTCTTGATGTGGTTAGATGTATGTCTAAGGATGAGGCTCCGGGCTTGGACGGTTTTTCCAAGCATGTTGGGATATTGCGAAGGATGATATTATGAAAGTTTTTGAAGAATTTCACTCCTTCCTGAAATTTGAGAACAATTTTAATACAACTTTCATTGCTTTCGTTCCTAAATAGGCGGGTGCTGTAGAAATGAGGGATTTTCACCCTATTAGCTTGGTAAATGGGGTGTATAAGATTATATCAAAAGTGTTAGCTAACCGCCTAAGTGTGGTTATGGATAAGACTATAACGAAGTCTCAAAATGCATTTGTGAGGGGAAGACAAATTCTTGATTCAATCTTAATTGCTCACGAGTGTTTGGAAAGTAGAAAAAGGATGGGGCAATCTGGAATTTTAGTCAAATTGGATATGGAAAAGGCTTTTGGGTTTGGGGAGAAGTGGTGCTCATGGATAAGATATTGCATTTCGACGGTTATATTTTCTATTTTGGTAAATGGCTCTTTGGTTGGATTTTTTAACAGCTCCCGTGGTTTGAGACAAGGAGACCCTTTATCTCCTTTCCTATTTGTCTTAGTTATGGATGCCTTTAGTCGTATGATTGAAGCGGCTGTGGAAGGGGGTTTTGTGTCGGGTTTCATGTTGGATGATGTCTCACGGGGCAACATTATTGTTTCACATTTGCTCTTCGCAAATGATACTTTAATTTTCAGTGATACCAACGAGGATCATCTTCGAGCTTTAAGAGCTTGAAATTGTTCCAGTGGGTACAGTCAAAATTTTTTGGATTTGGCCAATATTTTAGGATGTAAGGTAACTTTGTTACCTATGAAATATCTTGGGTTACCTTTGGGGGCCTCTCACAAATCAGTGTCTATTTGGGATTGGGTGATTGAGAAGATTGAGAGGAGGTTAGAATGTTGGAAAAAAATTTATTTGTCAAAAGGGGGCAGAGTCGCATTGATTAAAAGCACATTGTCTAATTTACCCACATATTTACTCTCCCTCTTTCCTTTACCTGCGGGGGTTACTACAAGAATTGAGAGTATTTTTCGAAATTTCTAATGGGACGGTAATGGGGAGGAAAGAAAATATCACTTGGTGAGTTGGAATAAGGTTTGTATTCCGATGTCATGTGGAGGATTGGGCATGCGGAATTTAAAGCTTTTCAATAAAGCTCTTCTTGGGAAGTGGTTTTGGAGGTAAACCCCAAGGGGTTGGCCCAGGTAGTGAAGACCTTGGTCTTGGGGTATCATTCCCTTCAAGGTCCAAGGTTCAATACCTCATGGGTGCAAACAATCCTTTGGGACCACACTCCCTAGTGAAAACTAGCAATTTTACCAATTCCCTGTAGGGAAACTTCTGAGAGTGCGGTGCACAAGACTAGGGCTTACTTTGTAGAGGTAGGTCTAGGGCCTTGTCCCTGACATTTAAAAAAAAAAAAAGTGGCTTTGGAGGTACAACAATGAGAGTAATGCATTATGGATGCAGATTGTGGATGTTAAATATGGGAGGATGTGGGGGAATTAGTGTACTAATGAAGTAAAAAGGGTGTATGGGGTGGGTGTGGAAGTCCATTCGGTTGGGATGGGGGGATTTTGTCAAAAACATTAATTTCAAAGTTGGGAACGGGACAAATATTTATTTCTGGCATGATAATTGGTGCGGGGATTCAGCTCTTAAATTTGTATTTCCTAATCATTTTTGGATTGCTAGAAACAAAGGGGCTGCAGTGGCTGACTCTTATCAGTTATCTAATAATATGTTGCATTGGAATGTGGAATTAACTAGAGAATTACAGGACTGAAAAGTGTGTGAAGCTGCTGATTTCTTTGTAAAATTATATGATACGAAGATCGATCAGAATAGGGATGATTGGCTATTGTGGGTGCATGATTATAATTCTAGATTCTCAACGAGATCTTTGTACAAGGTGTTAAATAGTCATGGTGATAAAGTATACCCCTAGAAATATATCTGGAGAGCAAGGGTGCCTAGTAAAGTTGCATTTTTTTGTTGGTTGGTGTCTCTTGAGAAAATATTAACCACGGATAATTTGAGGAAAAGAGGATTATTTGTAATTGATTGGTGTTTTATGTGTAAAAAAGATGGCGAATCTGTTAACCATCTTTTCTTTCATTGTGAGGTGGTGACGAAGTTGTGGAACGAGATTTTTGCAAGGGTAGGCATTGCTTGGGTGATGCCTTTGCATGTGGTGGACTTTTTGGCTAGCTGGCAATTCAATGGGATGTGGAGGCAGTGCAACAATGTGGAGGATGATACCCTTGTGTTTGTTTTGGTGTTTATGGTTAGAAAGAAATGGGAGGTGTTTTGAAGATTGCAAATGAAATATGGGGGAATTCAGGGATTTTTTCTTTAGCACTAAAAGTTTGTGGGTGAAGAACCTTGTAAGGGATGGGAATATTTGTAATGTTTTCCCTTAGTTCTGTTCTGCTATAGCTTGTATTTAGGTGTACTCACTTGTATACATTCGGTGTACTTGGGCTATGCCTATTTACTTGGAATAAATTCTCTTAACATCTATAAAAAAATAGTTTTCTCCCATGGCACCTAATAGCATTTATCTTATAGATCAACTGATCAGGGAAGCCTTTTAACTTTCAAATGTGTACATACCTTTTTAAACTTACATAAAAAAATTTTGCAGGGGAGAATATGGTTATTGGGCTGCATTCCTGGCACTTCTTGTCCGTCTATTCTTCTTCATTCCTGGTAGGTCCTGTTGATTTATAGACTACACAAAGTTGTTATGAGTTATTTCTCAAAACTTCATGATATGGTATTTCGGACGTTAATATACAATTTTTTTTGCACCTAAGCTTTGGGAATATTGAAGAATTCACTTCTCTTTATGTTAAGGTAAAAATAATATGTTTGTATATTCTTATGACAAAACTCAATCCAGTATAGTTTGTATAAGAGCATGTGTATACTACTTTGCTACTTCTACAAGATTCCCAACTGTGATTTGGGTTTTGGGCCAAAACATCTGGTTCAAGAACTATTAAAGCAGAGGTCATGGCTTAATCCCAAAAAAAATTATGAAAAATGTCACTGTATAATTTTATGATGAGAAATAAACTTGCCCAGAAAAACTGTGAGGAATAAAAGCAAAGAATGAAAAGAAATTAAAATTCTTGGTTAAGTTTGCACTTCACATTTCTTGCTCTGTCTTTTACTCTCTGTTATTGTCTGATTTAGAGAAATTTCTAAACAGTCCTATATTTGTCTTCTTTTGTTTCTAGGTGAACTTGAGTTACCGTTAGCGGCATTACTGTTGGTGATTGTAGCTCCTTATCAGGTTATGAACCTACGGTATGTAATAAGCATTGTTTGAGACTGACTGAGATAGTAATCGGGCTTCCATAGTTTTTTCTTTCCTTTTAAGTGAGCTTTTACAGTTTTTATGTTGCATTTTTTTTATTGGCAGTGGAACTCAGGAAGGTGCTATTATTTCCTTGGTAATTACGGGATATTTGGCTTTCCAGCATTTCTCACGAGCAGGCAGCATGCAGAAAGCATTTGACCAAGGTTCAATTGTTGCCACCTTAGCCATTATTTTCCTTACTGCTGTATCATGCTTGCTTTTGTTCTGAATTTCATGTAAAATTATAAATGCGTTATAGTCATCTGTAAATTATTGAACTTGTGACCCGCTCTCGCTTAAAATAACATAATAATCATATTTTATGGACCATTTTTTCTGTTTTGTTAGATGTATGAGTGACATCTTTAATAAGCACAGTAAATATTCTGAATGTGTAATTATGTTATTTCAAATGACAAAGTATTCTTGACCCGTGTGGGATTGCTTTCAATGTTTCTGGGTTCTCTTATGCATTACTTGGCTTAAGTCGACTTCTCCATCACGGGTTAATTCTTGCAAGCTCTTGAATAGATTACAAAAAGATGTGGTTCCCTTATATTGGAGAGAACTATGCCTAAAATATATCAGTATATTGTTCTCTCTCTCATGGGTGATAAGGCAGGCAGTTTAGAATTTACAATCCGTGCATATTCTCCAGAAGTTGGGAAAATCATCTAGTGGCATACGCCCTATGTGCAAGAAGTCTATTAATTTATTGCGGCCTTGCCACCATTATATAAAACCTAAGCGATGGATTTCCTGAGGTTTATCACATAATCAACTTCATGGTTGTTGTGGTTGATTCAAATTGACCCCTTAGCAGAGAATGCTGTCTAAAGGGACACAACTCTGAATTGGGTTACTGGTAGGTTTGACATATGAAATGAAAGCATACAATTACGTATCAAGCATCTGGTTTGCATACATTTTGGGGCATAAAAATTATCCTCTTTAATTGTGATACTCCATTCTGATAAGTGATAAGAGAAGGTAGTGTATTGTAACACTCCAATAGAAGGTTTAAAATACATGTCCTATACTCCAAAATGACTAGTCAATGATACAATTGGAGTCCCATTAGAACCTTATAAAGAGCAAAAACTTTTTCTTCCCAAATAATGTGGGTTCTCATTCACCACCTACCATTATCCTTATCATATGGAGTATCACATGTATAGGATCCCACATTACTTGGGAATGAAATTCTTGTTCTTTATAATGTTCTTATGAGACTCCAATTGTATCATTAACTACTCATTTTGGAGTATAGGTAATGTGGCTTGGGCATTATAAATGGTATCAGAGTTTTATCCCAACAAAAAATATGAGACTTGAGCTGTGCTACCTACGATGGACTGGCCTGACGAGGACGTTGGGAATATAAGGGGAGGAGATTGTGATACCTCATTTTGATAAGTGATAAGGGTAGGTAATGTATGAGATCTTACATTGCTTGAGAATGAGAAGTTCTTGCTTTTTATAATGTTTTAGTGGGACTCCAATTGTATCATTGACTAGTCCTTTTGGAGTATAGGTCATGTGGATTGGGCCTTCCATTGAAGGGCATACATGCATAATGCTTTTATAAAATTACATGTTTACCGTATGTACGTGTAAGAGGGTATGTTACATTAGTGTGTGATGCAATGCCATTTGAATTTTGGAGGTCTTTGATTGGTGAAGTCTATGAAAATTCTGTGGACTGGAGATACCGCCTGACCCTGAGCTAGTTCCTTTTTGTCTATCAGAATTGCATTTGTTCATTTTTAGCAATCCGATTGTAATTTCAATTTGCACCTTCATTTCTTGGTATCATTTCAGATCTAGTTTTACACAGTTTTGTATCTTGCCGACTCAGTAATAACTTTACAAGGCATAGGATTTGTTTAAAAAGAAAAATTGGAATTTGGGATTTTTTGTTACTATTGTCTATCCCTAGTCGTCCATGTCGCAGCTACCCCAGTGTTTATTAAATAATCATATAAACTACTTTTTTCTGTTATTTTGAATGCACTGAACAAAATTGTCGTATTTCTTAGAAAATATCTCCAAGTTCTTTTCGCTCTTCTTGGTCTGTAAATTAACCGATGCCGTAGCTGATTTCGAGTACAGGCTCTTCACTGCTTGTCTAAATATTTTATTTTACTAACACTGCAGAGAAAGTGACTATGAGTCTACAAGTACAAGAACCTATATATTTCTTTGCTCTTCTGCGTTTTCTCCTGTGCTTCTTAGTCCACTATCAGGGATACATATGTAGCTAAGTAGAAATAATTTAATGGCGAGAATGAGGCGTTGAGATAACATAAAATCGCAATGTCAATTCCAAGTGCCTCCTTGGAATTCATGAGTATATGCTGGCATACTGAGGGAATCGCCAGCTCGTTCTGGAGAGTAACTGAACTTGGTTTCCTTCAGTTAAAGATAATATGCAGCACGGGCCCCCACCAGGGCAGTTATGGTGAAGAGCATCAGTGAACAAAAGGAGACTGAGCTGGCTGAGTTAGGGCTTTCTGTTGGTTCTGAGCCATATATTGTTGATCCACCGGGTATACTGGTCGGTGTGGGTGGGGTCATTGGGATTGTTGTTGGGGTTGGTGGGGTCGGGATGACCGGTGAGCTTATGCTGTTGATGGTAAAAAAACTGGGTAAGATTTTCCATTGCCTTAAGCTTTGACACGAAAAATGAAATTAGCAATGGTTATGAAGATTACCTGGGTGTTGTCGTGGATGATGCATAGTGACAGCTTCCACTACCTGTAAAACGCAGAAAGAGAGGGAAGTATTAGATGAATCATATTATAGGTGTATGCGAGAACAATTTTTTTTTTTTTTGGTTAATGATAAGGGGAGCACTTATTAAGATACTGCCAAAGTTGCAATTCAGTTTTAGGGGCAGAGATAAAAGCGTGGGAATTAATTAAATATGGCAAAGGAGTTGCAAAACTAAGGTTGGCCAAAATTTGTGAAAATCTTCACCAGCAGTTGGAGAAGTCCTAGAAGAAATTAGGATGTGGAAAAAGAATTCAAGTTAGAAGTGGTCATCTATGCATACTCAAGAATTCTGTGGATTAATTTTTAAGAAGGGAAGTCATATTATATATACCAATTAAAAAAAAAAAAGATGATAATCTGTTGTCTTTTGAGCAGAGATAAAAGACATAGATGGTGGTGATTATGCCATATGAAGAACATTTCTTACTCGGGTCAGTGTAGGTAAGTTGTGCCGTTCCTCCAAATACACAACTGGTAGGTGCTGGATTTTTATGGTAGTAGTCGTTGAAGGCATATGAAGCGTGATCACGCAGAGTGTTTGGGTTGTAACAGCTTGATCCTGGTTGAATTGCAGAACAGTCTGCTCCTCCATAGCCACAAGCATAGTCAATAGCCACCTGTAAAGCTGTTTCTGAAGCTGCTTGGCTTGCAATGCACCAAGTACCACCTGACGTTGCTGGAGTTGTGGTGGTCGGGGTCGTCGGCGTTGTGGTAGTCGGGGTTGTCGGAGTTGTGGTAGTCGGGGTTGTCGGGGTTGTTGGAGTTGTGGTAGGATCTGTTATCGGTGCCGGTGGGTATGGAATTACAATAGGAGTTGGAGTTGTACCTGGAGTTGTTGGGTTGACAATGGGGACCGTATCCAGTTGTGTAATGGACACTGAAGATGGGAAGAGCATCCGGTTTTGTTGGATTGCTTCTGAGGGAGGTTTCTCTGCAACACTTGAACCTGAAGACATAAACAAAACAAAAAAAGAATCCAGGTCATGATATAAAGACGCTGCTAACTTTGAATCCAGGTCATGTTATAATGCTATATTTGCAACTTTCTGTCTGAGATATCGGCGATGCAACTGAGGCAAGCTTTAGCATTACAGAACTCTCTCTCTCTCTCTCTCTCTCTAGGATGTATAGAGTGATAATTTCGTATTGTAGAATTATAGGTTCAACCTCAAATCAACAGAAGAACCTAGTCCATATGATGGATAGGTGTGAAAGTGTACATAGAAACAATTATCGACTCCAATCTGCCAGAATTAACGACCTTTTTTCAAAAATGATAAATGCTAAAATGTGATAAAATCTCAACCACTTAATTTGAAATTAGTCGTAAAGATTTAAAAAATGTTGCGTGGTAGAGGACTATAAAAATTCTAGTGGATTTTGATCCTCTGTGTGTGTGTGTGTGTTTTTTTTTTTTTTTTAAATACCAAAAAATGAGCCAGCAAAAACTGCTCTTCTTAGTTCTTGCTATGGAAATCATTTTCTGCTGTGAAACATTTAGATTTGAGATTGTCTAGCAGTTTTACAACTCCACAAGGAAAATAGGCAATCCAAACAGCTTTCTAATTGCAACTAGAAAGAACATGAGAACCAAATAAGCCCCCAGAACAATGCATGCATGCATGCAAACAAATCACCTGAGCTGAGGAAAAGGCTGAAGGAAAACAATGCAAGACACCAAAAATTGGTAGCACCCATCCCTCGAAACTTGTCTGGAACAATGACAGAGAAGCTTAAGATGTATATTGGAGGACTAAGAGAGAAAGACCCAATAGGTTTTATTTCAAAGAAGAGTTCCATCTTTTCCCAAAGCCTTAATTATATATATAAAACCCAGAGAATCATAGATTTCTTGGATCGTAGAGAGACGAAAAGAGAGAAGAAAGAATATAAGAAAACTTAAGAAAGGAGGCATTGGGTAGATGGAAGCTTCAAGCAAGAGAAGGTGCAAAAAAGAGCACAAAAGGTTTCTGAAGAGGGACAAGGGCAAAAGGGGTGATCTGTTTTGGAATTTAAATCTTAAATGTTTGTGCTCGTATACTACTGATCCTCCTCATCAGTGTCATGTTGTGCTATTTTCCTCTCTTTTACGGTTCTCTTTCTACTGTTTTTATGGTACTAAATCAAAAGCTAAAGGTGGAGAGAGAGACAGGAGGAGGAGCTCTTATGTTTAATATATCTCATCGGCTGAATCAAACAGCCTCTTTCCCCCAGTTAAGTTCACTTCGTTAGTTTGCCAACCACCTGATGTGTTGCCCACCCCCCCTCCCCCACTAAATTATTTTATTTTCTAAATGATGTTGTTCTTCTTGAATTTTGTCATCTCCAATCACACCGGTTGATATATTATAGTTTAAACGGCTTCTCATGTAAGTAGTTATTTATAGAAAATCAATTAAAATATGCCACATCAATTCGTATAACTAAAGATGATAAAATCAAGAATCAATAAGACCGTAAACACGGATGAGTTTATAAATATTTTTTTTAACACTTTATTCTGTTGGTTGATTGTAATTGATTTTAATGGTATGAATGAATATTCATGAAATTCTTGTATCACTAGAACATCATGTATGAGAATTACTCTTTATATATATCTTGTGTACTTGAACTCGTGTCCTTTCTTACAATCAATGAAATCTTATTTACCCATAAGGAAAAAAAAAAGAAGAAGAAGCAGCACTGCTGTTTTTTCCCCCCTCCAATATATTATTAATATAGTGATTAAGTGGAATACTATAGTACATCAAGGTGGTTGAGTGACCATTTTAAGCTTCTAAAATCTCTCTTGCGCCTCTCTCTCTCTCTCTCTCTCTCTCTCTGCAGAAACAACTCCTCTCCCTCAGATGGTTACACGCCCTCTCTCCCCTCTTCTCTTCTTCTTCTTCCATGCACCCTAACCTCCATTTTTTCCTGACCCATCCTTGAAGCTCTTGTTTTTTGGATCTATCGCCCTTCACTACACACCAAGCCACACGACTACCACCAGAAGCCCCTCCAACCAATCTATCCAAATCAGTCAAAAAATCCTTCAATCCCCTCAATGCATGAGCTCCACGCGCAACCTTCGGCCATATAAGAGTCGGTTTTGCTCTACATCCATCATCAATCTCTTATGTATGTTTGTTCTTTCTAATTGTATTTTACTTTGGTATTGGCATTTTTCTGTATCAGAGTTTATCTTAATCAGAAAGTGTAGAATTTGAGCCATGCCACCTAATAATCTACCAATAACCCTTTCCTCTGTCTAATAATCCCTTTGAAGAGTGTATATATCATTGAGGCTCAAAAGAAAAGAAATCCACCAAGAGTTTTGGCTTGGGTTCACAACAACTCTGCTAAATGGAGCTTGTAGATCAAAGAATAAGAATCGAAAAACAAACCCAAACCACTTAATAAGTTGACTTTATAATTTACATTCAAACTTGATAAAGATGCCAAATGCCAATCGACATCAGCAACTTTCTAGCACATGGGCACAGGTAGCTAGCATCTGTTGTTTTGTTTCAATGCTGCATTATTATGATGCTGATCAATTCCAACTTTCTCTATGAGTTAAAAACAATTACCATTGTCATTATCAAGTAACAGTAGTTTCTTGCAACAACAGAGTTTATTTGATCATGAGCCTAACGTGCTAGTGGGGAGCTAAAGTATTTTGTGGGCTTACAATCAGAAAATATAAATAAGGAATAATGCTCGATATAGTCATAAAGTGTGCAATTGAAGCAATATAAAATATTCAGAATACAGACCGATCTTCCTTTGGATCGCATTCCAAAACAATTTAGGGTAATCAGATATCTAATTTTAGGCAAGTTAGTCGAAAATCTAACGGTAAATACCAAATTGTTAAATCTAAAATATATACTTATAGTATGGAGAGAGTTTTGCATTTTATTCCCAGCCACAAAAAATAAAATAAGAAGAAAAGAAAACGAGCATCTTCGAAAACTAATCAGAGGCTTTGCCTATATGAGCGAGTATCTGAACCTAATTGCCAAAAGTCCTTTTCCCCCACAACCACGGCCCTACAATTAACACCATGCGGCTATCATTTGATTTTTTTTTTCATTCATTTTTATTTTTTTTATATTCTTACATATATATTTAAAAAAAAAATCACTATCATTCAAAAACACTTTCTTAATCAGGACCCATGCAAAGCGCCCAAGACGAACCCTTCTTCTTAAAAAAATTGACAACAATTTGTTTTCTTTTACTAATGCTATATACCACTCCCATCCTATTTTCATCCTATTATGTAAGATGTGGCACATTTATCTTTATTGGATGATAAAAATTTTTATCATCCAATAAAGATAAATGTGTCACATCTTACATAATAGGATGAAAATGTAATAGTAATGTAGTGTATAAAATTTTCTTTTTTTCATCCAAATTATCTTAGAATTGTTTGGACTGTAAAGGAAAGCCCAAATTTTAGTATGGGTTTCAAACCAATCCAAGTGAGGCATGAGGATCGAGGCTAACCCAAAACCCGACCTGAGGTTTATTTAAGACAAACCCAAGAGCCTGAGGTCTTCCTCTAAATGTCTTCTAATCACCTTGTTGAGTATTTATCGTACCCAACTTCCTACGCTATAAATGGACTAGTCTGTTTGATAGCCTGCTCAGTACTCATCCGATTAAACTTGAATCGAACTCGATTTGTGAATAAAAAGTTCACCCGTAAAAACAGATACCCGCTCGATTAGTAAACGACACATACTTGAAAAAAATCAACTCAACTCGGCTAAAACTCCTTAAGGCCCGCTTGTTTATGCTCAAGTCGACTCATTAGCTATAATCGATTAAAACTCATTCATATATTGATATATATATATATATATATATACATATATATATATATACATATAACAGTCCAAACAATTCTAAGACAATTATCTTAGAATATTTTGGACTGTAAAGGAAAGCCCAAATTTTAGTATGGGTTTCAAACCAATCCAAGTGAGGCATGAGGATCGAGGCTAACCCAAAACTCGACCTGAGGTTTATTTAAGACAAACCCAAGAGCCTGAGGTCTTCCTCTAAATGTCTTCTAATCACCTTGTTGAGTATTTATCGTACTCAACTTCCTACGCTATAAATGGACTAATCTGTTTGATAGCCTGCTCGGTACTCGTCCGATTAAACTTGAATCGAACTCGATTTGTGAATAAAAAGTTCACCCGTAAAAACAGATACCCTCTCGATTAGTAAATGACACATACTTAAAAAAATCAACTCGACTTGGCTAAAACTCCTTAAGGCCCGCTCGTTTATGCTCAAGTCGACTCATTAGCTATAATCGATTAAAGCTCATTCATATATTGATATATATATATATACATATATATATATATATATATATATATATATATAACAATCCAAATAATTCTAAGACAATTATCTTAGAATATTTTGGACTGTAAAGGAAAGTCCAAATTTTAATATGGGTTTCAAACCAATCCAAGTGAGGCATGAGGATCGAGGCTAACCCAAAACCCGACCTGAGTTTATTTAAGACAAACCCAAGAGCCTGAGGTCTTCCTCTAAATGTCTTCTAATCACCTTGTTGAGTATTTATCGTACCCAACTTCCTACGCTATAAATGGACTAGTCTGTTTGATAGCCTGCTC
The DNA here is from genome assembly GCF_001411555.2 of Juglans regia. NCBI lineage: Eukaryota > Viridiplantae > Streptophyta > Magnoliopsida > Fagales > Juglandaceae > Juglans > Juglans regia. Next base: position 12,347,483 of record NC_049903.1, read on the forward strand.
GGTACTCGTCCGATTAAACTTGAATCGAACTCGATTTGTTAATAAAAAGTTCACCCGTAAAAACAGATACCCGCTCGATTAGTAAATGACACATACTTGAAAAAAATCAACTCGACTCGGCTAAAACTCCTTAAGGCCCGCTCGTTTATGCTCAAGTCGACTCATTAGCTATAATTGATTAAAGCTCATTTATATATTGATATATATATATATATATATATATATATATATCAGTCCAAACAATTCTAAGACAATTATCTTAGAATATTTTGGACTGTAAAGGAAAGCCCAAATTTTAGTATGGGTTTCAAGCCAATCCAAGTGAGGCATGAGGATCGAGGCTAACCCAAAACCCGACCTGAGGTTTATTTAAGACAAACCCAAGAGCCTGAGGTCTTCCTCTAAATGTCTTCTAATCACCTTGTTGAGTATTTATCGTACTCAACTTCCTACTCTATAAATGGACTAGTTTGTTTGATAGCTTGCTCGGTACTCGTCCGATTAAACTTGAATCGAACTCGATTTGTTAATAAAAAGTTCACCCGTAAAAACAGATACCCGCTCTATTAGTAAATGACACATACTTGAAAAAAATCAACTCGACTCGGCTAAAACTCCTTAAGGCCCGCTCGTTTATGCTCAAGTCGACTCATTAGCTATAATCGATTAAAGCTCATTCATATATTGATATATATATATATACACATATATATATATATATATATATATAACAGTCCAAACAATTATAAGACAATTATCTTAGAATATTTTGGACTGTAAAGGAAAGCCCAAATTTTAGTATGGGTTTCAAATCAATCCAAGTGAGGCATGAGGATCGAGGCTAACCCAAAACCCGACCTGAGGTTTATTTAAGACAAACCCAAGAACCTGAGGTCTTCCTCTAAATGTCTTCTAATCACCTTGTTGAGTATTTATCGTACCCAACTTCCTACGCTATAAATGGACTAGTCTGTTAGATAGCCTGCTCGGTAAACGTTCGATTAAACTTGAATCGAATTCGATTTGTTTATAAAAAGTTCACCCGTAAAAACAGATACCCGCTCGATTAGTAAATGACACATACTTGAAAAAAATCAACTCGACTCGGCTAAAATTCCTTAAGGCTCGCTCGTTTATGCTCAAGTCGACTCATTAGCTATAATCGATTAAAGCTCATTCATATATTGATATATATATATACATATATATATGTATTAGCTAATAATATAAGCATAGTACTTTTATAATTTAATATATAATATGTAACTTAATTACTTATGTCTATATATTGAATATACTTTATAGCTATATTTTATAATTTGTACAATAATTAGTTGATAAAATTTAATAATTTCATATATTAGTATGTGAGAACCACATATGAAATATATATATATTGATATGAACCCGTGTGAATGAATTCTCTTTAACCCACAATCAATTTGAAAACTCTCCAAGAAAGCCAAAATCAAGTCAACGGATGGAGAACCTAGACCTGATTACAAACTTGTTTCAAGAACCCAGATTACAAAGGAGGAACGCCACAAAAGTTGTGATTTACCTTTGATAAGTTCAAGAGTTCAATCAAAAACAAGAGAAGAAAACTCAACTCACATATAAAATTCAATATTGTCTAACCCCTCAAATGAGGCTACAAAGAGTTTTTAAACCCAAACCTAATCAAAACCTTAGCTAAAATAAAGCCTCTTTTACCCAAAATGACCATTGATGAACAGTACCGGCTACAGTACGCGCGGCTACAGTAACCCCTACAACAAATTGATGAAACCCTAGTTCCTAAAAAGTAAATTTCCAAATAAGCCCTTGGCCAAAATACAATGTCTTCCCAAAAAATATAGTTCATAAGAAATAAGACATGTGGGCCAAGCATCTTCAAGCCCACTTATTCTAAACTAATAAAATAAATCATTTAACCAAATTGGAAGCCTCCAATAACAATAGACTGTATTTCTAAGTTATGTCTTCCACAGCTTGAATCAAGTAGATCAAAACTGGTTCTTCTTCTTTCAGACCCATCTTGAGTGTTGGGCTCTTGCTGGCTTCATCCCAAGTGGATTGCACCAATCCTTGCATTGCTTCCTTAATCTTCTTGGCCCTTTATCTTGTAATTGGCCCAGTTGGAACTTGCAAATGATCTTTAAGAGTAGGCCCAACTTAGTTCCTATCATTCTCCCTCTCCTCAAAAGGATTCGACCTCGAATCTTCACCTACATCAAAAGGAGAAAGATCAGAAATATTGAAAGCTGTAGAAACTTTATACTCACCTGGAAGATCCACTTTATATGCATTGTCATTAATTTTTTCAAGAATTTGGAAAGGTTCATCTCCTCGAGGATGCAACTTAGTCCTTCTGTGGGCTGAGAATCTTTCTTTGTGCATGTGAACCCAAACCCAATCTCCTGATTCAAATATGACACACCTTCGTCCTTTATTGGCTTGGGAAGCAACCATTTTATTCTTTTGGGCAATTTGAAGCCATTTCCTCTCATGAAGTGATTTCATCAACTCCGTCTTCTTTTGTCCATCCAAACTACTCATGCCATCAACAGGTAAAGGCATCAAATCCAAAGGAGTAAGTGGATTAAATCCATAAACAATTTCAAAAGGAGAGTATGAAATAGTAGTATGCATTGTCCTATTATATGCAAACTCTATAAATGGAAAACAATCCTCCCAAGTTTTTAAATTCTTATGAACAACAGTGCGTAAAAGCTGAGTTAAAGTCCTATTAACTACTTCAGTCTGACCATCAGTCTGCGGATGACAAGTAGTGAAAAATAAGAGCTTAGTACCCAATTTTCCCCACAACACCTTCCAAAAGTAGCTAAGGAATTTAACATCCTTATCAGAAACAATACTCCTAGGTACACCATGGAGTCGCACTATCTCCCGAAAAAATAAGTCAGCTATGTTTGTGGCATCATCTGTTTTATGGCATGGAATGAAATGTGCCATCTTACTAAATCTATCCACAATCACAAAAATAGAATCTCTACCCCTTTTGGTCCTAGGCAGCCCCAAAACAAAGTCCATAGATATGTCTACCCCTGGCTTACTAGGAACGGGTAAGGGTGTATACAACCCATATGGCAAAACCTTAGATTTGGCCTTTCTACATGTAATGCATCTTCCACAAATACGGTTAACATCTCTTTTCATTTTAGGCCAAAATAAATGTTCATGCAAAATTTCTAAAGCTTTCTTGACACCAAAGTGTCTCATTAATCCCCCACCATGTGCCTCACGCACCAATAACTTACGCATAGAACAATTTGGCAGACAAAGTTTACTTTCTTTAAATAAATAACCATCATGCTTGTAAAACTTACCAAATGCCGCCTTATCACATGCCACATACACATTAGAAAAATCAGCGTCATCGACATACATGTCTTTCATATATTCAAACGCAAGCATTTTAGCACTCATAGAAGTAAGAAGTACATACCTCAGGGATAGAGCATTAGCAACAATGTTCTCATTACCTTGCTTGTAACGGATGACATAGGGAAATATCTCAATATATTCCATCCATCTAGCATGTCTTTTATTCAACTTATCTTGACCCTTGAGATGTTTCAATGATTCATGATCGGTGTGGATCACAAATTCCCTTGGCCATAGGTAGTGCTGCCAAGTCTCTAATGCACGAATAAGAGCATAAAACTCTTTATCATAAGTATGGTACTTCAGGGATGCCCTACTTAACTTTTCACTAAAGAAGACTATGAGCCGCCTATCCTGCATCAAAACGGCTCCAATCCCTATTCCTGAGGCATCGCATTCAATCTCAAAAACTTTGTTAAAATTAGGTAATGCTAACACAGGTGCAGAGCACAACCTTTCTTTAATAGTGGTAAAAGCATTATCTTGATTAGCCCCCCAATGAAACCCAACATTCTTTTTAATTACGTCAGTGATGCTTTTTGGCGTTGGTCACTCCTTGATGGCCTTGACTTTCTCTTCATCCACCTCAATACCCTTTGTACTAACAATATAACCAAGAAAAACAACTTTTTCCATGAAAAAGGCACATTTCTTGAAATTAGCATACAACTTTTCACATCTCAACACATCAAACACATATCTCAAATGCTCAATATATTCATTTAAGTTCTTGCTGTACACTGAGATATCATCAAAGTACACAACGACAAACTTGCCTATGAATGCACGTAGGACATGGTTCATTAATCTCATGAAAGTACTGAGCGCATTTGTAACTCCAAATGGCATAACCAACCATTCATAAAGCCCATACTTAGTCTTAAAAGCAGTTTTCCCTTCATCACCCTCTTTCATTCTAATTTTATGGTACCCACTTTTAAGATCAATTTTACTGAAAATACTGAGTCATGCAATTCATCAAGCATATAATCCAATCTAGGAATGGGATGGCGATATTTTACCGTGATATTGTTGACCGCCCTACAATCAATGCACATCTTCCATGTCTCATCCTTCTTTGACACTAGTAGCACTGGTACTGCACAAGGGCTCATGCTCTCCCTCACATACCCCTTGCTCATCAAATCCTCAACTTGCCTCTGAAGCTCCTTTGTCTCCTCTGGATTACTCCTATAAACTGGTCGGTTTGGAATAGCAGCCCCGGGCACAAAATCAATCTGGTGCTCAATGCCTCTAATGGGTGGCAACTCATTTGGCATCTCCTCCAGGAATAGATCCTCAAACTCCTGCAACAAAGAAACAGCCAAACTAGGAAGAGACTGGTTAGTTTCATCAATAGTAAGATAAGACTCTTTATAAACAAGAAAAATCATAGGGCGATCTGCAAAGAAAGCCCTCTTAACCTCACTCTCTCTTGCATAGAAACTCACTTTTGCCTTTCCTTTTCTCTCGGCAGACTCTATTTCTTTTTTCTCTCGTGGCTCCACTCTTTTTTCTTTACTCTCAGCCATCTCTCTTCTTTCTTTTTCACTCTCACTTTTTCTTTTTTGCTCAATCACTTTTTCACTATTTCTTTTTTGATCACTCTCATTTTCACTATTTCTTTTTTGATCACTCTCATTTTCACTCTTTCTTTTTTGAGCAACCTCACTTTTCAATTTCAGTTGGTCCTCATAGACTTGGCTTGGAGTTAAAGGAGCAAGCTTAATTGTTTTGCCCTCCTTTTCAAAGCTGTACATGTTCTTGAATCCATCATGTGTCACTCTCCTATCATACTGCCACGGCCTCCCCAACAAAATATGGCCCGCATGCATAGGCACAACATCACAAAGCACCTCATCCTGATACTTCCCAATAGAAAAAGTAACTAACACTTGTTTATCCACCCTAACATCTCCACAATCATTCAACCACTACAATTTGTATGGTCTAGAATATTTTAAGGTTGGTAAATTCAATTTCTCAACCAAAGTAGTGCTAGCCACATTAGTACAACTCCCCCCATCAATGATCATACTACATACCTTATTGTTGACATGGCATCCAGTATGAAAAATGTTCTCTCTCTGTTGCTTTCCATTATCCACCTTAATGTGTGCATTGAGAGCACGCCTGGCAACAAGAGACTCACCTGTCACAGGTATACCACTCCATCATCATCACTAGCATCAACCAACTCGGGCACCTCATCACTATCATCCTCACTCTCAGTCATCACCTCCCCATTGTCACGCATAATCATCACACTTCTATTTGGACATTGAGAAGCAATGTGCCCTGAACCCAAACACTTAAAACATTTAATATCTCTATTCCGTGAAGGTTGAGATTCTACCTTGGGTTTGTTGCTAGTTCTCTCATCTTTTTCCTTAGCTGGTTTGGTCTTTCTCTTTGCTTCAGCTGGATCATTCCTATCCCATTTTGATTTCCAAGTAGTGTTAGAAATCGAAGTGTACTTTGCTGTCCCTTTTCTCTTTAATTGCCTCTCCACCTTCATAGCCATGTGCATCATGTCCTCTATCTCCACATAATGCTGCAATTCAATTATATTGGATATGTCCCTATTCAAACCACTCAAAAATCTAGCAATGGTGGCCTCTCGGTCCTCCTATACATTAGTCTGAATCATCGCCACCTCCATCTCCTTATGGTAATCCTCCACACTCCTAGACCCCTGTGTAAGATTTTGTAATTTATGGTAAATGTTTCTATAGTAATGGCTAGGAATAAATCTCCGCCTCATGAGAGCTTTCAACTCTTCCCATGTCTCTATAGGCCTCTCATAATTCCTCCTCTTATTGGTCACTAATTGATCCCACCAAATAATAGCATAATCAGTAAACTCAATTACCGCCAGCTTCACTTTATTCTCCTCAGAGTAATTATGACAATCAAACACCAACTCTATTTTTTTCTTTCACTCTAGATAAACCTCAGAGTCAGTTTTACCTTAGAAAGATGGTATTTTCATTTTGATGCTACCAAGGTCTCTATCTACACCAACCCAACCCCTTAGATTCCCCTCAAGTCCTCTTTCATGTCTAACTCTTCTATTTCTACCTAACCCAATGTCAGATGCTAAGTCTTCCTCATCCTCACCATCTCCTTCATTCTCATACTGATTTTCAACTCTATGCTCACGTCGCCTCATATCCCTCATACCTTCTAGATTTCTAATCGCTGCTTCTTGATGATCCATCCTATCCTTCACTTCATCCAACACCAAGTTCAACCGTTCAAACTATTGTTGCATGGCTTGCAACACAAATGATGAGTTATCTGCTTTCCCCCTTGGTGATGCGCTACTCCGATGAGACATTATCAGGTGCTACACAAAAGAATATTAATGGCAAAAAAAAGGTAAACCTCACACACTCCCTTACGTGTTTACACTTGAATAATGACACTCCACTTGTGTTTCACTCTTAATTGACTTTTTTTTTCCGATAATAGTCTCACACTCTCTTGCCTTTTACCTTAAGAGTTTTCTCACTCAAGTTTTTTAAGAACTAATTGGCTCAATCAAGACAAAACAACCTTGTTTTATCCCAACTAGTAATTAGGTCCAAGAAAAAGAACAAGAGAAACACGGAATGAATGAAAAAAAAACAGTACGTGAATTAAGGAAATTATACGAATGAAATAGTAACTATAAGACAAGATACCAACTAGAATAATATGTGACTCAAGAAAAAATCTCGAATTTTTTTTTTTCACGATTTTTTTTTCTTTTCCTTTTTTTTTTCTTTTCTTTTCACCAACTGATTTGATCACAATCAAGAATAAGCAGTTGAGAAAACCCTAACAATAACTCAAAAACCCTAGGGCAAGTGATATACGACAGTCCCTAGAATAAGAGATTTCAGCCAACACAAACTCTAGAACAATGAATTTCAGCAACCCTAACAATAGTGAAGAAATCTGCTAGCCACCACTATTTTTTATTTTTTTTTGTAATCAATACTAGAATAATGAAGCCCTATAATTAAATATGTAAGAAATAAAGATAGAATCAGACCTGATTGAAAACCTTGCTCTGAATACCAAATGATATGAACCCGTGGAAATGAATTCCCTTGAACCCACAATCAATTTGAAAACTCCCAAAAAAAGTCAAAATCAAGTCAACGGATGGAGAACCTAAATTTGATGAGAACTTGTTTCAAGAACCTATATTATATTAAAATCTAGACCCGTTGAAGAACCCGTCCCAAGAACCCAGATTACAAATGAGGGACGGCACAAATGTTGTGATTTACCTTTGATAAGTTCAAGAGTTCAATCAAGAACAAGAGGAGAAAACTCAACTTACAAATAAAATTCAATATTGTCTAATCCCTCAAATGAGGTTATAAAGAGTTTTTAAACCCAAACCTAATCAAAACCCTAGCCAAAATAAAGCCCCTTTTACCCAAAATGACCATTGATGAACAGTATCGGCTACAGTACGTGCGGCTACAGTAATTTCTACAATAAATTGATGAAACCCTAGTTCATAAAAAGTAAATTTCCAAATAAGCCATTGGCCAAAATACAAGGCCTTCCCAAAAAACATAATTCATAAGAAATAAGACATTTGGGCCCAGCATCTTCAAACCCACTTATTCTAAACTAATAAAATAAATCATTTAACCAAATTGGAAGCCTCCAATAACAATAGGCCGTATCTATAAGTCATGTCTTCTACAGCTTGAATCAAGTGGATCAAAACTGGTTCTTCTTCTTTCAGATCCAACTTGAGTGTTGGGCTCGTGCTGGCTTCATCCCAAGTGGATTGCACCAATCCTTGCATTGCTTCATTGATCTTCTTGGTCCTTGATCTTGTAATTGGCTCATTTGGAATTTGCAAAGGATCTTTAAGAGTAGGCCCAACTTGGCTCCTATCATATATGCTATCATATTGTGTATATATTAATAATATATGTAGGTATATAATATATTGTTATTATGGATAAATATCAACTAGCTAGATATTAATTATTTATAAATTTTTAAAATCTTATAACTCAAAAAAGGTTTTACTTATTGTAAAAATTCAATATTAAATTTTTATTTATTTATCTAATTTATTAATAATTAAATCTTATTAAAAAAATATTAAATAAACAATTCGAGTTTGTTTGTGAGACGAGCTCAAGCTCGAGATCAAATTGAGAGTTTAGCTTATCGAGTCTAATTCAAATAAAAAATAAATAAAAATCTCAAATTCAGACTCAACTTCGAATATTTTGAATCGAACTGAGCTCAAAAAGCCAAAGACAACTTGGTTTTACACAATTACAGCCCTACAACTTCCTAATCTTGATTACTTCATTTTAATTATTTTCGTCTATGCATTATTGGTGACACGACGTGTACAGTTTTCTCGTATTAGAAAACTTTTATTATTAAATTGATACTTAGAGAATACTCAACAAACGGTTTACATAATAAAATATGGGAAATGATATTCCCACAACCAAAAGTCACACACAAAAGTCACTGATTGGGTGTATTTTGTTCTCTTACTTAGTGGTAATGAAGTTTTTTTTAATATATTTTTTTTAATTTTTTAAAGAGTTTAAAAAAATATTTGAAAAAAAAATTATCCTTCTAAGTAGAGATTTTCATTGGATGTAGCATCTCACCCATAAAATATTTACGTATCATAATTTAATTCAAAAGATAAATTTTAAAATAAGAATTTTATAAATTAAATCTTATTATTTAAAATAAGTAAGAGACAATAAAATACAAAATAAAAGATGATAAAATATCAAAAAAAACCCTAGTTGGATTGCGAAGTGATTGTGAGTTATTTAATTACATTACATAAATTAATTTTTAAACTAAAATTAAAGTCAAAGTTGGATTTTCTCAGACCTTGGATTAAAGTTTGACTCTGACAAACTTCGATTCAAATTAAAGTAGAAATAGAAAAGAGATCAAAACGTCAATGTTTTTGTAAAATGGTCTTTCTCCTCAAAGAATCACCAACTAACTTAACCATAATAATAAGATACTCTTCCTCAAATCAACCTGATGAGGTCATTTTTTTTTAGCTGCTGCTTCTATTTCTTAGATGAGTACTGCTAGTAGAGTCACTGCTGGCTAGCATGTATTTTTTGGTGTGTTTTTTTAACAATTATTTCTTATAAAATTTTTTTAATACTTTTAAAAAATAAAATAAATTTATAATATTATTAAAAAATAATTCTTTAATTATGAAGTAAAAAAAATTATTAAAAAATACTTTCTTAATCACGAAGTAAAATAAAAAATTATTATTTTTTACTTCATGATTAAGAAAGTATTTTTTAATAATATTATAAATTATTATTATTATTTTTAAATATTTAAAATTTTAAAAAAATTTATATAAAAATAAGTGTAAAAAAAACATATCAAAAAATATGTGATAGAGGCAACGGTGACTCCAACGGGAGCCACCAGCGGTGGCTCTATCATTTTCCTTCTTAGATATCAATCTCTGACTTTCATTCTATCACAAGAAATTTGGCTGACCATCTTCTTAGCTATTTGGATTTAGAAGGTTGGTTTTCACTTTTTTTTAGCAATATACATTTTTTTTTTCTCAAAAATTGCATTATCTTAATTTATTTCTAAAATTTTATTCTATTTTATTTGTGTGTTTTATCATTTTGGGTAAAAATAATTATTTATTATTTTCACGATATCTCATTATTTGAGATTCAGTTTATTTTTATAATTCTTCTTAATTCATCTTATCTAATTATTATAATTATTTTAAATTTTTATATAAAATAAAATAAATAATTTAATATTTTTAAATTTTAAAACAAAAATATTTTTTTTTTAATTTTTATCTTTAATCTTATCTCAAAAAATAATTTAGGCCTGAGTTTCTCTCTTATCAAAAGTTATAATATTTCAAAAAAGGTTTAGAAAAGGAAAAAAAAAACGGGGGGTAAGGGTAGAAAAGAGAGACACTGAGAAGGGAGAGTTTAGAACGAGAGAGGGTTTTCGGTGCAAAGCCAGAAGGAGATCATATAGTGACCTTTTTCTTCTTCTTGCCGGCGCGGCGGAACGTAATCCCAGCGAGGTACGAACCGTATCGACCTTTTTCAGATCTGAGCGTCCCACAGAGAGAGAGAGAGAGAGAGAGAGAGAGAGAATGAGTGGGAGAGGAGGAGGAGGAGGAGGAGGCGGCGGCGGCAATGGTGGGAAGGGAAATAATGGGGTATCGGCAATCCCGGCGGCGTCGAGGAAGATGGTGCAGAGCTTGAAGGAGATTGTGAATAACTGCACCGAGTTGGAGATCTATGCTGCTCTTAAAGACTGTAACATGGACCCCAACGAGGCCATTAATCGCCTCCTCTCCCAAGGTCCTATCTTTTCAATATCTACCTTCCTCCTTTGCAGTTCTATTTTATAATTTTTATTATATATAGATATATTGTTTTTAGGTTTTCAACGGGGTAGTGTTCTTCCTTTTCTTTTGTCTGTTACTGGGAAAAGGAGACTTTGAGCTTTTTGTTTTATGGGGTTCTGCTCTCTGGATAAGGAGAAGTTTTTCATTGACGGAGCCAAACCGTTGTATCAGCACGAGTCAATAATTTATTGTTCAGAAAAAAATACCCTCTCATCCTCACTCCCTCTATTTGGTCGAAGGGATGGAATTTAATATACCATTCAAGATAAATCTCTATTCTTCTCGTGCGTTTTTAACTAATGGTTTTTTCTTACTTGTAAGAAAACTAATGGTTTTTTTTTTTTTATTATCTTTAGTTTACTAATGCTTCCTTTAAATTTGCCCTTTTCTTGAAAAACTTGCGTTGTTCAGCCATGGTTTGGATCGTTTTCCGCTGTAATAACATGCATGTCTGATTGTTACCTAGTTTTTCTCTGGATATTCTTTTTATATAAGGAGGACTACAACTTATCAAAAAAAAGAAAAAAAGAAAAAAAAAGGACTACCACCCAGTTTGCTTTTTGATTCCATATGTTTGCTCCCATTCCCATTAGGCTTCATCTCAATGTGATATTGGGATTTTGATGTCTTATATCATTACAGTGGGATTTGGGAGGTTTGATGTCTTATAGCATTACATTGAGATTGGGAAGGTTGAGGTTAATGCATTGTTGTTGATAATCATACCCGTTTCTTATGTTAAGTTAATTGCTGTGTAGATCCCTTTCACGAGGTGAAAAGCAAACGAGGAAAGAAAAAAGAGGTGGGTGCATGGGATCTTACTTCTTGAAATCTGGAACACCCTCTTGCTTTGCTTCAAATTCAATACTGACGTCTTTCTGCACCGTAATGTTGTACTAATGTCATTGAGCTGTTAATGTTTTTATTTAAGGCATGCTCAATGTGCTTAGCTTTTCACACCTATTGGGAGCTTGCTTTGGCTGATCAAGGAACTTTTAATCTTTCCTTTAGTTTTCACCATGGTGGTTTGCATGGGTCTTGTTATTCTTGTTTACCAATCTTACTTTCATTGCTTCAGACTAAGGACCCAACAGATTCCAGATCTCGTGGTGCTAACAGTGCTTCCAATCGTGGCGGTAGGGGTGGCACAGACCGTCATGTTGGACGTGGTGGTTCAAACCAGTATGGCTCTATTGGTATGTGGATGCCACAAAGCAAATCCCATCACTTATTTTGTTGGAAATAGCTGTGAAACTGTGTCAAGGATTCTCACTTAAATTTTTTTTTTGTCAGAGTCTGGTAGTTTACATGGTAAACCTGCCTACAAGAAGGAAAATGGAACGCATGCTTACGCAGGTTCTTCACCTTCTGCATCCAGTATGGCAGGAAATAACATGAGTCGGCGAGCTCCATTGTACAGGTTTGCCCGGTTATACTCTAATTTGATTTGTCTCTTTTGCTTTTGACAATTGAGAATTAGCGTTGCAGCAAAATATTATGGGTTGTAATGATCATAATCGTTTCTTGATAAATAATATAGTTTTTCATTAGAGAAGAAATGAAAAGGGCTTCTTCCTAGTGTGTGGAATGGGTACAAGAGAATTTTACCAACAAAAGGAAGAAAGCTAGAGAAGATCTTAGATCTAAAAGGCTGCAAAGATGACCTACAATCTCCCCACATCTTTTGTACATACAACTCAGTCAGCTTTTTTCATATTATGCTTCTAAACATCATTTACTGTCAAGGTTTTATCTTATATAGCTGTTCAAAGATGGGAAGATGCTATTTTGATACTATTTTGGGTATATCCTTTTGTATACTTCTTGTGTGCTTGGGGTGCACCTCTTGGGTCTTCAATAAAACTTGCACTACTTATTGAAACAAAAAAAAAAAAAAGACCCCTTCTAATCTGACCTCCAAGGGAAACTGAACCCCTGTGCCTTCTTGTAAACCTTGCCAATCATATTTTGCTCCAAATTTTTTTATTCGTGTAGAGAGTTCATACCATTCTATTCACACCCATCCTATGTAGTGCTACGAAGGGTGTCATTATGGTAAGTAACCTACTACAATTGTTTCTCTATCTTCCACGGTCTTAGTACTTGTCAGAGTACCGCTTAGTGGTCAAAGGGCATACTTGAGATGAGTTGTAGAATTAGACATCATAGATTATCTAATGCTATACTACTGAGAAAAACATTATATTACCTAATGCTACACACGAACTTGATAGATGGGATTGTGTATTTTGGTTTACTCCCCAAGGGTGGGTCACTGTGTTTGAATGGCCCTGCCCAGGTTAGGTTCAAAATCTTCAAATACCCCCACACACATCATGGAATTGGAGTCTTGAAGGTATGTACACATGTATAGATTATGTTGAAACAATATGTGGTTATTGTGTCTACTTTCACACATTCAAAAACCTCTCCACATTTGTTTGCACGAGGTCACCTTGTGGAAGTCTCTTGTTAATATAGAACACCTTTGACTCGATTCTGCACCATATTTAATCTTTACAATGTAGAATCCCCTTCAAATCTATTTTCGTGAAGTAACCTCATGGAAGCCTCATGTTGAAATTCTCACTTTGTTTCATTATGTGCTCATCCAAAGAATCAAAGATAAGCCTTCCTCCCCACCCCTTAAATCCAAAACTAAATATTCCTTGAGAGCTTTTTATTTTTATTTTCCTAACTCAACTCCTTAATAGACTCCTTATTCTACTTGATAAGGTCAAGATTTATTGCTTTCAGCTTCTCATCCTTGAAGCTATAGCTACACCACCATTAAATCTATCTACATACTTCGTCTTCAACCACATGCTCTTAATTTTAACCGGTCCCCTTGCTTGATCAAGGCCACAACTTTCTATAATGGTTGGGGAAAATGTCCAATATAGAATGAGGAATGCCTTGTTCTACATGTCATGAATGCTCCTAAAATCCAATGAAGCTAAATATTTTTCAATCATCGACATTGATGGAGGGCCTTGCAAAAGAATCAATACTTTGTCATTGCTTGTGATAACCACTTGCACTCGAATCTTTTGCAATGGAAACTTTATTTTTATTTTTATTTTACTTAATGCAATAAAAAGCATAGAGAGGCACAAGCCAGGTACACGGGAAGTATACAAAAGGATATACCCAACCAGCAAGAAGAAAAGTTCCTTAAATTCTACTAGCATGGAGAATTGGGAGCTGTTTAAGAAGTAATCCAAGTGTAGAGATTCTTGAAATTTATGGCTTTTAATCAAGACATTTGAAGGTGGCGTGCTTTCAAGGTTCTATGGGATTATTTTTTAATATCAACGTATGACATTTGATTCCACGATCTTTGAGATTACGATGGTAGGAGCTAGTTCAATACTTATGTAGAGAGAAATAGAAAGGGTGATGAAAGAATTGGTTATGGGAGCTTCAATTGTGAAGTGGTTGGAGAATACTTTGGAAGAGTGCATCTCCCGATGGAAAGGAAGGATTTTTATGCAACATTCTGTGCCAGTAGCAGTACTTTCCTTGCCTAGAAGAGTTCGAATTCTTATGGAAAATACCTATTATGTAGTGGAATATGAGGTTAGTGGGAGAGTTATTCTTGAAGAAGAGGAAGGGGAAGGGGAAGGGGAAGGGTACGAAATCGACCAGCTTTGGAACTACATGAGGCTTGCTTCAGCATAACAAATGGCGGAGAACGTGGCTCAAAAGAATTCGAAAATTGCAAACAAATGTTGTTGGACTCTGAGAATTTATTTGCAAAGACAAAATTGGAGGCACTCTTGTCTCCAAGTCTAGCAGTTTGCATTAGAGGAGATCATAATAGAGGGAAGGAGGCGTTGGCTCAAGAGATAAAAGGGTAATGAAGCACAAGCAGGGGGCAAGATTGGAAATGTAGAAAAAAGGAGATGATCATTGGTGAGTCAGGCTAGAAAAGACGTGGTGCCGTTTGCCATGACCTTGAGGAATGAATTCTTTGCCAGGGTGGGCTTAGCTTGGGGGATGCCGAGAAGGTTGATTGATCTCTTGGCATCGTGGTAAAGGAGCCAATTTTGGTGTCAGTTGTGGCATTGAAGGTGGTTGGAGGTCAAGTGGTTTGTGATGCAACAACTTCGGCTTATGGTGATAGGCGTGCATCAAAGTGGGTATTAAACAAGGCTAGGGAGGTCCAATGGTGCATAGGGCTCTCATGTGAGGGTTTTGAAGACCAATTCATTGCTCTACTTACGGCAATTGAAATTGGACAGCCCCCTTCATGCTCAGTTCCCGAATGTACCTTAGCAAAGGGTAGAGAAGCGGCTTACCTGGTCGGTAAACTATGATGCAAGAGTAGGGAGTGCTAGTTGGGAAAGAACAAAGGGTCGGGCGACGAAGGTGGTTTATGAAGCTCAAAAGTGTCTAATGGAATGTTAAGGGGGCTGAATAAGTTGGAGAAATGCCTCAAAATACGAAACCAACTTTGCGATTTGAAAGTTGACACTTGACATGCTACGTTTACAAGAGACAAAGTGGGAAATTTATTGTTGCTTTCACAACAATTTTCTTGGAGACCAATTCTAGAAGGACTTGCTTTTGACTTTGTTGACTCACAAGAAGTATGGTGGCTCCAATTCCATATGCTTTTTTTGTGGCTTCCTTTCAAGGAAAATTGGGAAGTGATCAAAGATGAAATGGAAGGTTTGGAAAAGGCCTCAACGCAACCAACATTTTTGTCATTCCAACAAAATCGGGGGTGGTAGATGTTATAAACTCGTCCTATTAGCTTGGTGAGTGGGATGTACAAAATCCTTTCGAAGGTCTTGGTGAATAAATTGAGCTTGGTGGTGGAGAAGATTATATCAAAACCCCAAAATGCCTTTGTAAGAGGCATGCATATTCTTGACTCTGTGCTTATTGCTAATGAATGTTTGGACAGTAATCTTTAGCTGGGAGAGCCGAGGCTTCTATGCAAGTTAGACATGGGAAAAGTTTACAACCAAGTTAATTGGAGATTCTTGGATCACATGCTCGAGAGATGTGGTTTTGGTGTGAAATGGTGTGCGTGGATTAAACATTGTATCTCAACCTACTTATCCAAAAATAAAATCATTGCATCTCTACCACTTGTTTCCTTATCTTGGTGAATGGCGCGCCAATGGCTTTTTTAAAAGCTCCCAATGCTTGCGACAAGGTGATCCCTTAGCCCCATATATATTTCTTTTTGTAATGGAAGCTTTTAGAAAAGTGATTTCAGGTGTCATGGGGGGTGCTTTGTGGAGGACTTTCATAGAATCAAAGTATGTTGGGGCATGGGGAGGTCCGCTTTGTGGTGGGTGATGGGACCAAAATTAAAATTTTGCATGACATATGGTGTGGCGATAGGGCCCTCAAGGATGCTTATACATAAATATTTGGCATAGCATGGATGTAGGAAGCCTTGATTGTGGATCTTTTAGACATATCCAATGGCATTCCCCATTGGAATGCCACCTTCTTTAGAGGTGTGCTCAAGATTGGGAATTTGATGCCTTTTCAGAGTTCTAAAATTGTTTACTCTACTAGTGACATGTTAATCAAGATAAGATTTCTTGGCATCCCTTTGAGGTAGGGAAATTCACCGTATGTTCCTTTTACAAGAACCTTAGCATGCATAACACAAGTCCCTTCCCATGGAAGAGCATTTGGAAGATGAAGACTCCCCTAAAGGCAACCTATTTTGTATGGATTGCTGCCTTGGGGAATACTTTCACATTAGACAGCCTAAGGAAAGGCTGAATCATTGTCATGGATTGATGTTGCATGTGCAAAAAGAGTAGGCAGTTCATTGAGCATCTACGACTTCATTGTGAGATTGATATGACCCATGGAGTGACTTCTTTGCTAGAGTGGGACTTGCTTGGGAGATGCTGAGACACGTGATCGATCTCCTAGCTTCTTGGAGAGGCCCTTTAGGTAATTCATAGATTGCGGCAATGTGGAAGATGGTCCCGTTATGCTTATTGTGGTGTCTTTGGAGGGAGATTGATATGACCCATGGAGTGACTTCTTTGCTAGAGTGGGACTTGCTTGGGAGATGCTGAGACACGTGATCGATCTCCTAGCTTCTTGGAGAGGCCCTTTAGGTAATTCATAGATTGCGGCAATGTGGAAGATGGTCCCGTTATGCTTATTGTGGTGTCTTTGGAGGGAGATAAATGAAAGAAGTTTTGAAGATCGTGAGTGGTCAATAGGAGAGCTTAGAACTTTCTTTTTTAATACTTCATCCATTTGTCGATTGTAATTGATTTTAATAGCATGTCCTTTCATGAATTCCTTTTATATTGGGATCACCATGCATGGGTGACACTCTTGTATATACCGTGTACTTGGGCTCTCGCCTATTCCTATTTCAATAAATTTTTTACCAATAAAAAAAATAATTAAAACAATGCATGGTCTTGAAAACTTTGAATGTTGCATTCTTGCCAAAGGCACAACACTAAGCACAAAAAGATCATCCTCCAAACATCTGGATTTCTGTGACCACCACAAGGATTTCTTCAACATGCCTACAACTCCATCCTTTGAGGATGCAGTCAAGCCCCAAAGTGCTAAATATTGATGCCCATAAGCTCCTAGCCAATTCACAATGTAGCAAAATGATCACTATTTTCCCCATTTTGCTGGCGCATACAACTCAATGCTACTCCGACACTAGAATATGCCTTTGACGCTTTTCATTAGAATCTTGCCTAAGACAGCCCTCCCTACAAAGAAGGTACCCTTAAAGCATCTTGTTTATCTAAATATAATTCTAGGAAAATGAGGCAACTGGAGGGATGAGTACTTCAAAAAAGGACTTACCCTCGAAGTTGTGTCTTTTGTATGGAATCGTGCATGTTTGATCATCTTTGCCTTTCTCCACCCAACAGAATACAACTGGTTGAAGAAATAGGTATGTAGGTTAGAGAGGGTCATCAAAGTAACCCAGCCAAAGTTGCAACAAACTTTTGCAAGGGAATTTGACAACATTAAAATCAGACTCCATGCATACCTTTTACATCTTTATCCTTAATCAGTTATTGAATTTTATAGTTTTTTTTTTTGATAAGTGATTGACTTTTATAGTTGGCATGCTTTTGGAGCCTTAAAGTATTTAATGAAATTAATTTATAAGAAAAGAAGATTTGCTTTTGCTTTCTAAATTTGCTTGTTACTTCTAAGGAGGCATGCCTATTGAACATTGACCCTATGAACTGGTTTGTAGCATTTATTGAAGGTATACTTGTTGCATATAGCAGGAATATATTTTAAGACATTTTTTCCCATATCGTGGAAGCTTGAATTTGTTGACATTGTCGTGCAGATCTCGTTTCTTTAGGCAGCAAGTCAAAATGTTTGATAACCTGTAAAAGAAAGATTTTGTTTACAAATTTAAGTTTCCTGCATTTTGGAGAACTTGAATTAACTCTGGACTTGTCCCTTGTGAGGGCTGATTTTATTAGGAAATAATATCTATTTGCAACAGTTAGCTTAGGTATTAAGATTTTTTTTTGCAGTGATTCTGTAGCCATGGAAAATAAGATGTCAACAGTGGACCCAAGTGATGGCATATCTTTATCAGCTCAGCCTTCTGGATTTCAGTCTCCCTGGTTGGGGGTACCAGGTCATGTGTCAATGGCAGACATTGTAAAGATGGGTAGGCCACACGGCAAGGCTTCTAATGTGTCCAATCCCCATATTCAAAACAATATTTTGGCAACTTCTTCTGGGGCAATACTTCATGATTCACATTCATTGCAAGATCATGCTTCCAAGGTGTCGGACATAAATGCTGAGTCAGGACTTGCCACAAACCAGCACCTTCCTCCTGCTGATGAATGGCCTGCAATTGAGCAGCCACCAGCTACTACTGTGTCCTCTGTTGTAGGGGAACCTTCATACTCTGAGCCATATGCAGATCCATCGAATTTACCCTTGGGTAGAGGTAGTCACCATACGAAGTCCCAGTTAGATGAGGTCCAGGTAGCAGAGGATTTGACTGTGGAGGTGCTAAATGCAAGCCATGTTGGACCTGCTTCTGTGTCCAGTAGAAGTATGCATGAGGAGAATTCTGGAAGTGCATCTGTCTTTGATAATACGTCGTATAACGACATGAGTTCCTACCAGCCTCACAAGCATGCTTTGGAGCATAATGAAGGTGACAACGATGATATCAACGTTGCTCTGGCCTGTATTCCTTCTTTCCTTACATTTTTCATTGATATGCATATTTTCCTCGTAGATTTGTTTGTTAGTATTTGAAATGGCCATGTTGTTTTGATGATTATTCTGAAAAGGAAGTCTAATTTTTCTGGAGATCTGCATGCATGAATATGAACTACAGTATCTGCATACCAGAAGCATTAGAACTTCTGTTGGAGTAATCGAGGAAGTTTGTTATTCGTAAACTTAATCCGAACATAATTCTACTGGATTAGTGATTGAAAGGCTAACTTTTTTTTTCCTTTTTTTCTTCTTGTGACCTTGAGTGAACAAGAATAGTCTATTAGAAATTCCTGAATGCTTATTGCTTTTTGAAGAAATTAATGTCTTACAATTTTCTCTTCTATGTTTTCAATATCAGCTGAAGATGATATTTCATCAGTGGCTGCAGACATGCAGCACCTAAATTTACAGAAGGATGATCAGGTAGTACTACCTGAAGAGGATAACCCTCCTGTAATAATTCCAAATCACCTCCAACTCCATACGTCAGACTGCTTAAACCTGAGCTTTGGGAGTTTTGGATCTGGCAACAGTGCTGCCTTTTCTGGTTCTGGGTCATTTGCAACTAGGCCTTTAAAAAGTGACTTGGAGGAGACATCTACTGCACAAGATGTTTCATCAATTGGGCATTCAGAATCTAGGTAAGCCCTCCTTGTTGTGGTATCAACTATTTTAATCAGTTGTTTATATTTTTATTAACAAAAGCTTCTTGCAGGCAACCTGAGTATTTTGGGGATGAGCATATTGGAACCACTTCAGATGGAAATTTAGTTAATAGAAATGGTGGGAACAGTTCAAATTATGATTCTCCTTCTGTTTCACAGCCAGAGGTGTTGAAACAGCAGACCCCTGAAGTTGCTCAGGGGAATCAATATACGTTCCCTTCATCTGCACCTGATTTTACATATGAAAGCCCCCAACAATTCAATGCTGCATTTACTCACCCACAGACTAGCTCACAGATGCAGAATCTTGCTTCTTTCTCGAGTGTAATGGTAACAAGATAAACGGCTTAGTTGTGTCCTCAATATGCAATATTACTAGTTTTTGGAATGATGGTTTCATATAATCTTATGTTTGGTTGAGTACAACTTGTTGCTATTGAATCACTTGAGTTGATATTGAAGTAATTGGCGATCATGTGGTGTCTAGATTAAAACATCTATTCTGAAGGTCCTTTTTTGTTGATCAAATTATAAGATTTCAATTCCAATAAAATTTTCACATTTTCAAATTAATCGTCGAGGAATCAACATGTGAGATTTACTATTTACCAAAATTTATAGATTTTTGGGGAAAGATTGAGATGGAAACAGATCTTACAATGCACCAAACTTCCTAAATGTCACACAGATATGCATGTCAAGATGATGAATATTTAGGCAAGTTGCTTGGCAAATAGGTCAATGACAAAGCTTTGTGAAAATTAACATGAATACCTTTTCTTTAATAATGTGGTCATGTGTAATATTCCAGATGAGTATACGAGGTGGTGATTGGGATCTCCCATCACTTGGAAGGGAAAATATTTTGCTGTTTGTAATGGTTTCATTGGGCACTAATAGTAACATTTACCAGTCTTTTTGGAGTATAGGTCCAGATGTGTCTTAGGCTTTCCTTAGGTCATTACATCTTGTGTGTGGTTGTCCGTCAAAAAACATGTACATATATATAGAGGGATTTTGTGGCATATAATTGAGAATTCCTAACAAAATTTGCATTTTAAGTCATGGTTCATATCAGATTTATCTTTGCGTGCACTTGTTTAAAATGGTTGCTTATGACTTCATCCTGACTGATAAGTGAGGATAAAATGATGAGCTAAATAAGGCTTACTAGACACATCTTATACAGTAGTTGAAAGCAAATGATTGTGACACATGAAGATTTAGGAAGTCTGGGTTTATGTCCAAAAGGATTTAGGACACTTGTTAAGTGGTTAGAGGCCTATAGTATTTAGAGTAATTTATTATTATTTGTTTTCTAAGTTGTACTTGGGATAATTCTAGACAAGAAATATGTACTAGAGGAATTAAAGAGGCACACAATGAAGGCTTTTTTTGTCATTATTATACTGAAGTTGAATCCACTTTTATTCCTTCTCTTTTCGAACTTATTATAATATAATAATTTGTTTCATCCATAGTCTTGCCATTTGTGGTGCTTCTTATGTGCTTTCTGTTACTGCTTTGTCGTCCTATATGTGCATATACTGCTGATCTTAGGTGAACAGAAATTGAAGAACTTAATTGTTGTAGCTCACTTTATATATTGCTTCAACAGCAGGCATATACAAATTCGTTGCCTGGCACTTTGCTGGCTTCGACCGCTCAGACTGCAAGGGAGGATCTTCAATACTCACCCTTTCCTGTGACACTAGCAATGCCCACAAAATACAGCAATGTGGCTTCTATCAGTGGCCCAACCATTTCCATGCCAGAGGTGCGCCTCTGCTCTAGCTTATTGTACTCAATTTTTTAAAGTTAGGCTGCTTAATGATAGCGAGCACCCATGTTCTATGGGAGTATAAATTTGAAGTCAACAGACTATAGGATTTAAGTATCTATCTAAAATGAGAATCTAGAAAACGATACTTGTTCAGGCTTTCAGGTATAAAGTGCTTTATTGTGCAACTTTTATCTCGACCATCCATGATGTTCTCCATTTTGACAAGGCTTGAAGAATAGGTATAACGTATTTAACCTTTCTTTTCCCAAGCTGAGATTCATCGTGTGATGCTGAAGTTGGATAAAGATGTGTCACTGTAGTGACAAGGCAAATCTGCAGTGCATGTCGTCACAATTTCTATGTGGAGTGCAGTTTAGTTGATGAGGGATATGTAATGACCCAAGAAAGCGCTAACAACCTGCTCTATAGCCTGAAAAAGAATAGTCAATTTGAATTTTCCTTAGAATCACATGTAAAGTTTAGTTTTACCTAGCAAGTAGTCAATGTGGGACTTAGCACCTATGAATGCTATTATAGCTTGCTCCATGTGTGTTATTCATATTCCCAATGTAGGACTAGGGTTTACAAACTCCCCCTCTTAAATTCTTGATGTCCTCATTAGAGCCATGTCATGTAATGCTCTAGTATCATATGGTTGGCCTTGCTAGATGGCTCTGGTACCATATGTAACGACCTAGGAAAGTGCTAGCCGCATGTGTTATAACCCCAAAAAGATTAGTCAATTTGAAGCCTTCCTCAAGATCACTTATAAAGCCCCAATTTGACTCTTAGTAGCCAATGTAGGACTTAGCATCCATGACTACCTACATGACTTACTCTCTGGGTTATTCATATTCCTAATGTTGGATGGGGTGTTATAGGATAATACTGGTCATAAGCTTTCTTGTGTTAGGCCTGGCATCACTGCTTCGCGCGCGCGTGCGCGCGGGCACACACACCCGCATTAGTTAATCAATAGAAGAAATATCAGGGCACGTAATTGTTTCTGTTATCATCACTAGCTGATTTGACATGTTTCAAGAAGCTAATGTTTGTTGAACAGTGTAGTATTATCCATAAATACTACCCATAAACATGTAATGTAATTTGCGTTAGGAAAACAATGTAGCTCAATAACCTCAGGAAGTGTTAGGTGTGCAATTTTCTTCTGATCATTATCTTCATTCTGTGCAGAGTTTGGGAGCCGGTAATATTTCTACACCTCTGCCTAATCCACAGACACTGCCTGGTGCCAGCGTTGCCACAGGACCTGCTCTTCCACAACACCTTGCCATGCACCCTTATTCCCAACCTAATCTTCCTTTAGGACATTTTGCCAACATGATTGGCTATCCATTCATGCCTCAGAACTACACGTATATGCCCTCAGCCTTCCAGCAAGCATTTGCTGGTAACAACACTTACCATCAGTCTCTGGCCACAGTGCTACCACAATATAAAAACAGTGTTTCTGTCAGCAGTTTGCCTCAGTCTGCAGCTATTGCCTCTGGATATGCATTTGGGAGTTCAACCAGCATTCCTGGGGGAAACTTTCCTCTGAATCCACCTGCTGTACCTACAGGCACAACTGGTGGCTATGATGATGTTAGTTCTCAGTACAAGGACAGTAATCATTTGATCTCACTTCAGCAGGTAATTTCTTTACTGGGCTCTGGAAAAACCATGACATGAAATGCTTACCTTTGGTTCTTTTATGGAACACTCTGGATGTCACATCTGAAAATGATGTTTTCGTTAAAATGATTGCAAAATAGAAAAATTAACTTGGAAAGGTGTTTTGAAAGGCATTGTAATCGATCTAGAGGGATAATTTGCATGCTGCATGAAAAGCCACCAGTTGTGTCTTAAAACGGTTTTCAGTTTCTGTATGTATCTTCTTCTGAATCTCAATTCGCCCATTTACCCTTGTGCGTTCAGCAGAGTGACAATTCAGCCATGTGGGTTCACGGGCCTGGTTCCCGAACGGTTTCTGCGCTTCCAAGCACATATTACAGCTTCCAAGGGCAGAATCAGCAGCCTAGTGGGTATCGGCAAGCACAGCAGCCATCACAGCATTTTGGTGCTCTTGGGTACCCAAATTTCTATCATTCTCAAACTGGGTTATCAATGGAACATCAGCAGCAAAACCCTAGGGATGCAGCCCTTGGTGGCTCCCAAGGTCAACCATCTAAGCAGTCTCAACAGTTATGGCAAAACAGTTACTAATCTCTCAGTGACCTCCTGGTTTTTCAGGGTCTTGTAATGAGTGTGAAAAAAGGCCAATCACAGGCATTCCACGGCCTAATAATTTCAATGTTTCATTAGTTGGTCTGAAGAGACCTCGACTGGCTGCTGGCCTGTGCCACTGAGGTTGTATTCTACGTATGTCTTTTTGCTTATGTTTTAACTTAGGAAGACCGCTTGCTAATTTGAGTTAGTGAACAAAGTCGATTCTCTTTCACTTGTTTTTGTGTTCTCTTTATCGTAGTGGAAAGTTTTATTACTATTATTCCCATCCCCTTTCTCTGTTAATCGACATCTTTCTTTGGGTTAATCCATCAAGTATGACGTGTCAGGAAATAAAAAAAACAACATTTTTTTTAGTTAATACGTTGAACATTAAAATTATAAAAAACTCGGTTTAAGTAATTTCTTTTTTAAAAAATGTTTAATTAAAAAATTACAAAAACTTCCTTCAAAAAAAAAAAAAAAATCTCAACTATAAATCAATGTTCCTTTTTGCAAACTGCAAAACTTATATACCGGATAAAAAATGATAAATATACGTTATTTTTTATAATATTTTACACTAATATTTTAAAAGGAGGAGTATTTTGTAAAATACCTTATAAAACTAATATAATTTTACAAAAATATCATTGTTTTACATCTATCATCATGAAATATATTGTGAAATGTGTTGTATGGATTAAAAAATTATGTTTTTCTTGCTTTAAACAACTAAGTGCATTATTATAGACTTAAAAAACAAAATTCGTATTACCTTCTTCATCTTTTTGGACCCATAGGGATATTATTGTATCATCTTTTTGTACCCATGGGGATATTAGTAATCCTTAAATTTATCATTGTTAAAAAATAAAGGACTACTAAACCAACAACATGTTGTAAGAGTAATGATACATCTACTATTTTTTTACAATTACTTTACAATTTCATTTTACAATCAACCAATACAATCATGCCTCTTCATTCAAAAAATACTATCAATTTTACCTAGCTCCCCTCAATTTCAGAGCTTTAAAATAGTTGTAAGAATTTATTTTTTCCATGTTTCAATAATGATATAATTTTGAGGAAAAATTATAATATCAAATCGGTGTGTAGATCATCACATCTAGTAAAATATTTATTAAACATAATTTGATTTAGAAGATTAATCTTAAAATTTGAATATTACAAATTAAATTTTATCATTTAAATAATATGAATGATGTGTTCACACCGACGTGAAAGTATAATAACTCAATTTCTCGGGTTATTTTAATGTAAACAAATTTCCAATTTATTTGTTAACAAGATTAATTTGCTCGTCGCAACAATTAATAGCGAGTAGTAGCTTTACTGATTCCAGTACTGATCCTTCTTTGCCTGCCACGGTGCATGTTTGCTTAACACCTACTCTCTCTGGAAATTCGTTCGCTTTCCCCAGAACCGTCATTCTCTGGTAATCTCGTTTCCTAATTCCTTCCTATTTTAATATTTCGTAGTCATTTCTTTATTTATAATCGTTGGCTAGCTGCCTTTTTTTTTTGCTTTTTAATAATGCACTTGATTTGTGTTGGCTTTATTCGTTTGCATTCTTACTTGTCCAACTTTACCTATTATATAATTTTCTTATGATGTTGGGCGGATATATTTTTCATAAGGACAATTCTATCAACCGAGATGAAGAGGGGAAATTTGAGGATCGAAAACAAGAGCGGATAGAATTACGAGAATGGTTGAAAAAAGTATGTACAAAAGGTTGTGTAGTTGAGGACCCTTGTTTCCATTGTACGTGTCCCTGGACAATTTCCAGCGGTGAGAAATATGTTTTTTTCTTTTAAAGTTGTTAAATGTGAATTAAATGATGGTGGTGGAAAATAAGCAATTCTTGAGGAGCCATGGAGTTTGACTTCTGTTGAAATGGTGAAATCTGTTTTAAATGTTTTGAGTTTTGTTTCCCACACAAGCTTTCAAGCCATTAACTTGGGATGACCCTCTTCCAGCTAACCTTTATTGTCTCCAAGTTATGCTACCATATTTGACTTGTCAAGATGTCAACACGAGCTTCTACAGATGTTAGCCTCAATAAAGCTGTTCCAGAATATAGATGCTCGCGAGCTTCTTATTTTGTGTGAAGGGCAGATAAGGGGCTGATTGATATTTTTTATTCCTTGTTTCCTGTCCACCGAATGTCAAGAGAATATAGATGTTATCTGATGGTTTCATTTTCTATATTTGCATAGATGGAACACATGAAGAGTGTCACGAGTGACAACCCTTCTACTTCCCCTGGCAATAAAATGAAGAAACCAGGAGGCCATAAAAATTATTCTAATAAAGACAACAATGTGCAAAATGATCTTTGGACAGATGGGCTCATTTGTGCTTTTGAATTCGTCTGGGGGCCAAAAAAATCAATTCATTCAAGATCTCGTTCGAAAATCCCATCACGATGGCAAGTGGATGGTGAAGATTTAAAGATGCAAGTGCCTGCAAATGGAAAAGCCGAGTCTTCTTCCCCGACAATAGATGGGAACAAACTATTAGAGTTGTATTCCTTAAAAGAACTCGGAAGCAATGAGACTTCTTCTTTTGATGACTACAAATATGTTCAGACCCATCAATCAAACCAATGCCAGGGTATAGAAAGACTTGAAGGTAGTCATTGGGTACCAATTGGCTGGGCTAGAATTTCAGAACTTGTTAAAACTGTGCAAGTGGATGCTGAACTGTCCTTGCCGGAGTTTGAGTCCATAGATGATGACTTAACTGTTGCAGATCTAGCAGCTCCCTATTGGGAACGTCCAGTAGGGCCCATATGGTGGTGCAATGTGTCTGCAGGTCACCCCTCGGTTCAGGCATGGCTCAGCAATTGTCAGCTGTTTCATCCAGCTGTAAGTTTAGCTCTAAGAGATGAAAGTATCCTAACTAGCGAGAGGATGAAGCACCTTTTGTATGAGGTAGATTTCTTTTCAACTACATGACATTTCCAATTTTATTGGTATGCCAAGTTTCATGAATTACACAACATATATTTCGAGTAGCATGTAGCACATGATCATTGACCTGAAGCTATGATAGGTATCGAGATTCTCATGCAGATAAAGAGTGCTGAACTATTAATAACCACTTATATTTCTGGTTTTTTGTTTTTTGTTTTTAATAATCAAGGGTGTTATCTCTTGTATACAACTTGTGTACTATGGCTGCGCCCCTCTGCACTTTTAGTGAAATGAATTTACTTAAAAAATATTTATACTTCCGTTCGAGGGGAAGCTAAATATGAATGTTGTATTTTGGATGAACATGGGGTTTGAATAATTTCTCGGTGTATGATTCATTCCAAGAGTTTTTATGTTCTAGGTAAAATTTCTAGATATGTGAGTGTGTGACTGAACCTTGTATAAAAGTGTATGTTAAATAATTAGAATACATTGTCAATCAGTTGCACAAAGTCCTATGTAAAGCACAATACCAGTAGTCTGCAGATTTCTCTGTTGTTATCTTGCCCTACCAACTCTGATAAATTTGCGCTCTTTTTACTTTTTCATTGGTAAGTAGACACACAGCCCTTGGGTCTTGATACTTCACACTCCACCCAATTCTATGGGGAGGAAATGTCACTTGAACTAGAACTCATTGGTTTTTATAAGTAAGTACTTGTTACATTAGTTTCACATCCTCTCCTGCCGCTTAGTAGCGAAATTTGTTTTATTCTCTTTTGCAGTATATTTTCTTTTCTCTTTTTAACTTGTCCATCATGTATTTTCCAAAACAAATGAAAGCAACCTAACTTATGATATCTATAAAGTAGTGCTAAAATTGGAAATAAAATTGAGCAAGAAAGAAGATGTAGAAGTTAACACCACCTTAAAAATTTTACACTCAGAGTAATGCTTCCGTAAGCTTTATATCCATATTTACATGGAGTTATTCTATATGGTAACAGCACAAACAAGAAAAAAGTAATATTGAGAATTCAAATGATCTTTTTGACAAAAACCTCTAATAGCCAAAAAGCTAATGCCCAAATGATAACACTTCTAGCCATATGCCCATGCCATATGGGTCTAAACTTCGAATACTCGAATGTGTGATTGCTCTTATGATGACGTGATGACATTGATGAGCTATTAATAATCGCTAAATTAAATAACTGATTGTGTTGCTGAACTCAGGAAGTCAGGTCTTGTTGACATGTGCAATTGCTGAACTGACCGTCAATAATTGCTTCATTCTTTGTTGACAGTCCCTCCCACCCTTGCACTAGATCACATATAAGGAAGTTGAAATGGCTTTTAGGGATTGCACATGTTTCGAACTGCTCCTAGAAAACTGAAAATTTTGAAGGATGCATACCTGACATTTTTTTGTAGTTATTTTTTTTTTTTTTTGGGGGGGGCTATTTTGCACCAGTTTTCATTGATGGAAAATTTTGATGGCTTTTGAGTTTTACAGTCAGTCTTTATCGAAGGGTTATAAATATAGCTATCAGATCAATATCTGCACATTGAGCCAGTTATTACTTGCTTATAGTACTTCACAAGTTGAATGAAATAAATAATTGTAATTTTTTTTTGATTGGTGAAATAAATAATTGTAATTTCTTCAATGAAAGTTTCAAAAGTTCATGAATTGTGGCCTTCAAACTTTTTTGAAACTCTGATCGTGTTAGATTCTTTATTGGGCTTTGTACTGTTATTCAGGTCCCAGTTAGAGTTGCTGGGGGGCTGTTATTCGAGCTCTTGGGACAATCAGTTGGTGTTCCTTTTGTTGATGAGGATGACATCCCCATTGTTCTTCGGTCTTGGCAAGCACAAAACTTCCTAATAACAGCATTGCACTTAAAGGGAAATGTTTCCAGAACAAATGTGTTGGGTATCACAGAAGTTCAGGTTGTTCATTCTTGAAAAAAAGATATGTTTAACGGTCTCAAGGTTTATGGTTTGAAACAGGGATTGATTTACATCCAGGAGAGGGGGAACAAAGTTAATAAATTGTCACCAACTTTTCTACTTCTTTGCAGGATCCCCAAACTTTTGACAAATTATCTACATAGCAATCCAAACATATTTGTTCCATTTGGCCCTTCCCATTAAAATATCATAAGCTTTCCCTGTTTGCAAACGTGCAGAACTTTTCTTTTTACTCCATTTTTGCATCATTGATTTGGTGTGTTGCTTTTGTATAGGAGCTGCTTTCTTCTGGAGGTTATAATGCACCAAGAACGGTGCATGAAGTCATTGCACATTTGGCTTGCCGCCTTACTCGATGGGATGATAGGTAATTATAATATTGCTAGATTACTACTTTAATAACGCATGGACATTGATGTAGATTCATGTATTTAATTTTTACTGCTTCTAGGGGTTGGCTCAAGTGGTAAGGGCCTTGGTCTTGGTTGTATGTTCCCTCTAGGTCTAAGGTTCAAGCCATTGGGTGCAAACAATTTCTAGGGGCCGCGTCCCATTGGTGAAAAGCCAATGATTTACCCAATCCGTGTGATGGGGATGCATTACGTGGGTCTAGGATTTAACCAGGTTAAATATATCTTGTGTTTGAATGGTCTCCGGGATTCCTCATCATCAACGATATCTCGTGAGTTGTGTGAAATGTCCCCATTTCCCCCACTTATCAGAAAAATATATCCATTTCCACCCTTTTCTTTCTAGCTATAATGTTACATATATTGGTAATTGACATGAGTGGCATGATGTGTACAAAAGTAATTGACATGTATTATGGATCATGAAATACTCTTCTACGGTTGCTGTCTGTTGATATAATCTATTTAATCTTATGGAAAAAAATCTATTTAATCTTTTTATCAATTGACACGCGAAGAAGTACTTCAATGCTCCTTGACATGAAGCCAAACTCTTTGTTATGATCTTGGCAGAGGTTTTGCAGTTTTCTACTGGTTTTTATTATCTTTTAATTTACTAAACTTTTGTTTTGTCTTTGGCTTGGGACTGCTAATGTAAATATACAACTCAAAATACAATTTATTGGCATTAATTGATATAATGTTTTTGGTAGATCTGTAAGCAATACATCTCACTGGGGGCTTGTTTGTATTCCATTTAGTCCTTGTCCTATTAAATGTGGAAGAGAACCTACCTTAGTTTACAAATGAAAAATGAATTCAGGACTTTATCCCATACTAAAGGTAACCTATTCTATGAATAAAGCTTCTTGATTACCTACAAAAGTAATGGACATGTATTATGGACCATGAAATACTCTTCTAAGGTTGCTGTCTTGATATAATCTATTTAATCTTATGAAAAAAAATCTATTTAATCTTTTTATCAATTGACACGCAAAGAAGTACTTCAATGTTGCATTCGTTAAGCTTTTTCCCAAATGGAAGCCCTATCGGTACACAGAACATGCCGATAAATAGTTTGGAATTATTATCGACCCAGTTGGAGACCCCATCTGTGTATGTTGAACATCATGAGAAGCTACTGGAAGGTGTGGCTGTGAGGAATGTAGACCTTGGGGAAGACAGTGCCGAGGGGTTATCGCAGAGGTTTATAGAGCCCAGTGCTGACATAGTCTTGGTTCCTGAAACCCAGGTGAGTACTCACCCTTCTGATAATGTGGTGGTCAATATGGGTAATTTGGTCGAATGGGAAGGACGAAATCTGTTTGGAGGGGAGGGAGATGTAGGTGATAGGGAGCCATTTTCGCTAACCTGTTTGTTTCCTAATGAATTTGAAATCTTTGATTGGGTGCTCAAAAAGGTTAAGGATATTCAACATGTTGTGGGAATGGAGTATGTGGGTTATGAAGAGCATTTTATGGCCCTTCTCACGGCCATTGAGGTTGGCCGTTCTTAGTCCAAGAAAGTTGGTTCCAAGAAATAGAGGGAACTTAAGAGACTTACATGGTTGTTGAATGAGGGTAGCTCAAGTCGTGATAGGAACAAAGGGAAGGGTAAGTATGTTTCTTTATGAAGCCAAAAATTGTGTCTTGGAATGTCTGCAGGATGAATGAGGTTAATAAGCGCCTTCGCATAAAAAATTTGCTTCAGGAATGGAAGGCGGATATTGTGTGTTTACAAGGAACCAAGTTGAAGTTGGTGACCAGAAAAATAGTGAAAAGTGTGTGGTGTTGCCTGTATGCGGATTGGGTGTATTTGGCTTCAAATGGGGCATCGGGTGAGATTCTAGTGATGTGGGATAAAAGGGTGGTGGAGAAAATGGAGGAGTTTGTAGGGGAATACATAGTGGCTTGCTTCTTTAAGATGGTGGATGATAATTTCTTATGGGCGTTTGCAGGTTTATATGGACCGAATGTTGACAATATCAGACACCGTTTGTGGGAAGAACTTGCGGGAGTTTATAGCTGACGGGACCTCCTCTGGTGCATAGGTGGTGATTTTAACGTGGTAAGGTTCCCTAGCGAAGATTTGGAAACAGTCGGATTTGTCCAGCCATGGCAGAATTTTTAGATTGCATTTTTTATTTGAATCTGGTGGATCTCCCATTGATAGGTAGGCCCTTTACCTTGTCGAATAGTTAGACGTGGTCTCGATTGGATACATTCTTATTATTGCCGGATTGGGAAACTCACTATACGGAGGTATGTCAGAAGAGATTGTAGCGACTATTCTCGGATCACTTCCCCATTTTGTTGGATGGAGGTGGTATTCAAGGAGGTCATCGCTATTTCAAGTTCGAAAACATGTGGCTTAAAAGCGAAGGCTTCGTGGATGGGGTAAGATAGTGGTGGTCCTCTTATCAGTTCCATGGTACCCCTTCTCATATACTTGCATGCAAACTAAAAGCTCTAAAGAATGATTTAAAGCTTTGGAATTTTCAAACATTTGGAGATATATGGGTACAAAAGAGATCCAGGATGGAGGAATTACAGAACTTTGAGAGGATCACCGAAGATAGAGCTCTCACCTCAGAGGAAGTCTCACGTAAGGTAGAACTTGGCTTAGAGTTGGAAAGAGTATTATCCTTAGAGGAGATCTCGTGGCGACAGAAGTCAAGGGCACTTTGGTTGAAAGAAGGGGATCGAAGCACAAAATTTTTCCATAGTGGCTAACTCTCATAGGAGAAATAATACCATTGAAATGCTAAAAATCAATGGTAGTGAAAGCACGGAGGCTTTTGAGATCCGAGAACAGGTGGCGAGTTTTTATGAAAATCTATTTACAGAAGGCGAGGGGTGGAGGCTAAAATTAGATGGACTTGGTTTTGATTCTATTGAGCCACAGAAGACGTCTTGGTTGGAAAGATCTTTTGAGGAAGAGGACGTATATGAAGTGGTCAGAGGAATGGTGAAAGATAAAGCACCAGATCTAGACGACTTTTCATTGGGATTCTTCCAAACTTGCTGGGAGGTTGTGAAAGAAGACATGAATGTGTTCCAGGAATTATTTTTGGCGGGGAAGTTCAAGAAAAGCTTGAATGCTACATTTCTTGCTTTGATCCCGAAGAAGACTAGTGCATCGGAAGTGAAGGACTTTAGGCCCATTAGCCTCATAAATGGGGTATACAAAATCATTTCCAAGGTGCTTGCAAACATGCTAGGGGTGGCCATAGGTAAGATAATCTCAAAGCCACATAATGCTTTTGTAAGGGGTCGTCAAATTCTAGATTCTGTTCTAATTGCCAATGAATGTCTGGATAGTAGGTTAAAGTCTGATATTGCAGGGATTATTTGTAAACTAGATATGGAGAAAGCATATGATTATGTAAGCTGGGACTTTCTCTTGTATTTATTGAAGAGATGTGGCTTTGAAGAGAAATGGTGTATGTGGATCAGATGGTGCATTTCAATGGCAAGATTCTTAGTTCTAATCAATGGCAACCTATAGGGTTTCTTCAACAGTGTGCAAGGTCTAAGACAAGGAGATTCCTTGTGCCCCCTTTTATTTGTTATCATCATGGAAGCTCTGAGTAGGATGTTATCGACTGTAGTCAACAATGAGTTTATGGCTGGATTCTCAGTGGGTGATCCGAATAGGGGCCTTATCTCGGTTTCCCACCTATATTTGCAGATGACACACTAATCTTCTGTGAGGCAGAGCAAGACCAACTTCGGGCATTGAAGGCATTTCTTCTATGTTTTGAAGCAACGTCAGGGCTGATAGTGAACTTTGATAAACAGAGTTAGTGGCAGTTGGAAACGTCAGTAATACTCGGCATTTGGCTAGCACACTTGGGTGTAAGGTCGCTTCTCTGTCTATGACATAGTTGGGTCGACTGTTGGGGGATGTATCACGAGCTTCATCTATTTGGGATACGGTTATTGAGAAAATAGAACGAAGATTGGCAGGGTGGAAGAGACTGTGTTTATCGAAAGGAGGCCGGGTGATCCTTATCAAGAGTACTCTTTCTAATTTACCAACCTATTTTCTATCTTTATTTCTAATTCCAGCTTGTGTGGTAGTGCGGTTTGAAAAACTTATCGTGACTTTCTATGGAGTGGACTGGGAGATGAATTCAAGTTTCACCTAGTCATCTGTGATAAGGTGTGCATACCAATTTCCTCAGGTGAGTTAGGGATAAAGAACTTGAGAATATTTAACCGGGCACTTCTTGGGAAACAACTTTGGAGATACAATATGGAACTGGAAGCCCTCTGGAAACTAGTGGTTGATTGCAAATATGGTAGGCTATTGGGTGTTCTAGTGAGGGGAATGGGTCTTATGGTGTGAGGGTTTGGAAGTACATAAGACGAGGGTGGGGGGTGTTTACTCACCATACTAAATTTATGGTGGGGGAGGGTACTCGTATAAAATTCTGGAGGGACATTTGGTGTGGGGAAGAGGCACTTAGGACTCTTTCCCATTGGTTTTCCGAGTGGCACGTGATCAAGAAGCTTCGGTGGCGGATCTCATGGTTTGTTCAGGGGACCAAGTCCAATGGAATATAATCTTTAGTAGAGCAGCCCAAGATTGGGAAATAGACAATTTCGAGGCTTTTTTCAGTCTAGTGTACTCTATGAAGCTGTATGGAATGTGCAATGATAAGCTGTGGTGGACACCTGCAGGTAAGGGTACCTTCTCGGTGCGTTCCTTCTATAAGTCCCATACCCTACTTCCAAATACTCATTTCCCTTGGAGAAAACTGTGGAGGAATAAGGCGCCTCCCAAGGCACTCTTCTTCATTTGGACAGTGGCCCTGGGTAAGATTTTGACTACCGACAATCTGCGAAAGTGTAGGGTAATTATTCCATATTGGAGTTGTATGTGCAAGAAAGCTAGTGAGACAGTGGATCATCTTTTGCTATATTGTGAGACAGCTAGAGTCGTGTGGAGTGAAGTGTTCTGTCGTATAGGGTTAAATTGGGTGATGCCTGCTACAGTAGTTGAGTTATTGGCTAGTTGGGTGATGCCAGGTGGAGCTCCACAAATCAAAGCTGTGTGGAAGATGGTTCCTATCTGCGTGGTGTATATGGCGATAGCGTAACGAGCGAACGTTCAAAGATAAGGAGCGGACTCTAAAGGAGCTTCGAGCTTTATTTTTCCGCACCTTATTTCTTTGGGCTATAGCTATAGATTTTAATGGCCTAAATGTACATGATTTTCTTGTTTCTTCTACAGTGACCTAGATAGGTCTTATCTCTTGCATACCATCTTGTGTACTTGGCTATGCCTATTTTTATTAATACTATCGTTTACTTGTAAAAAACAAAGTAGTACTTCAATGCTTCTTGACATGAAGCCAAACTCTTTGTTATGATCTTGGCAGAGGTTTTGCAGTTTTCTACTGGTTTTTATGATCTTCTAATTTACTAAACTTTTGTTTTGTCTTTGGCTTGGGACTGCTAATGTAAATATACAACTCAAAATACAATTTATTGGCATTAAATGATATAATGTTTTTGGTAGATCTGTAAGCAATACATCTCACTGGGGGCTTGTTTGTATTCCATTTAATCCTTGTCCTATTAAATGTGGAAGAGAACCTACCTTAGTTTACAAATGAAAAACGAATTCAGGACTTTATCCCATACTAAAGGTAACCTATTCTATGAAGAAAGCTTCTTGATTACCTATAAAAGA